>NC_038254.2:28237364-28537364 GCF_000004515.6 Glycine max
GGGGGGGGGGGAGTTTTTGAGTGCAGAAAACGTTCCCCTCCCTCATTTTTTATATTTTGGTGCAGGGGTTGCTCGCCCATGCGAGCTAACCTGCCATTTTTTTAAGGGTGCATTAACCATGCCCCCTCTCTCTCTTATGGACTAGAGTTTTGCCTATTTGAGCCTACTTAAGTTAGAATTAGGCGTTGATTATTTAAAAACAAACATTAGTAGTAAAATACTGCGAATTCAAAGGATACTGGGCTGCCTTGCAGCGACGTTCTCTGCTCGTTTAGCGCCGGGAAGGGGCAACGATTGGTCGGTCGTGACCCCATCCCCACTTGCATCCGTCCCTATGTACCTGCAAGTAGGAAACAAAAATCCGTGGCCAATCGTGTCCGGTCATCGTCCTACCTTGGTTGATCGACTTGTCTTGACTTCTGACCACGGCCCGAGACGATTCTGCTCCTTGCTATTACAAGATATGCATGTGCATGTGCATGTATGAACATTTCTAATGCGATGATTTTATTTTAGTGAAGGCTGGTTAGATTCAATTTTAACTAAGCGTTTGGGGCACCCCATACACTGAGCGAAGTGGGCTCAAATTATAACAAATCTAAAACACAAAGTTTGAAACCAAAGGGAGGACAAAAACCTCGCCCATCTTTTCTTCTTTTAAAAGAACGAGACAAATACAGAGGAAAGGAATCCCTGGAGGAAACCAAGAAGAACAAAAACTCAGAATTTAAAAGAAACTGCAGCGGTCCCCTCGATTGCCCCAGACTTCAAGCGTAATATCGTTTAACTACATCGGAGTTCATGGGCGAGGGAAATTCCTCGCCATCCATGTGGGTGAGTATCAGAGCACCCCCAGAAAAAGCTCTTTTCACCACGAAAGGTCCTTCATAATTCGGGGCCCACTTGCCTCGATTATCTTTAACAGCGTGGGACATCTTCTTCAACATGAGGTCCCCCTCGTTGAACTTGCGCGGGCGTACCTTCTTGTCGAATGCGTTCTTTATCCTTCGTTGATACAGACGCCCATGGCTCATGGCGGCCAAACGCTTACCTTCAATAAGGTTAAGTTGGTCGTAGCGTGCTTGAGCCCATTCTGACTCTTCTAGGCCTGACTCCGCCATTATCCTCTGAGAAGGAACCTCTACCTCAAATGGGAGCACTGCCTCCATCCCATAAACCAAGGAATACGGCGTTGCCCCAGTAGAAGTTCGCACCGAGGTTCTGTACCCGTGTAGGGCGAAAGGCAACATCTCATGCCAATCTTTGTATGACACTGTCATTTTTTGAACAATCTTCTTGATATTCTTATTCGCAGCCTCTACAGCCCCATTCATCTTTGGCCGATAAGGGGTAGAGTTATGATGCTGGATCTTGAAGTCTTCGCACATCTCCTGCATCATCTTATTGTTTAGGTTGGTGGCATTGTCAGTAATGATCTTCCTGGGGAGTCTGTATCGACAAATCAATTCCTTCTTTATGAATCTAACTATCACATTCCTTGTGACATTAGTATAAGAAGCTGCTTCGACCCATTTGGTGAAGTAATCTATCGCCACAAGAATGAAGCGGTGACCATTCGACGCTTTGGGTTCGATGGCCCCAATGACATCTATTCCCCACATAGAAAAAGGCCAAGGGGCGGACATAACATTCAGAGGATGTGGTGGAACATTGACATTGTCCGCGTATGCCTAACATTTATGACACTTCCTTACATGAGCCCAGCAATCACTTTCCATGGTGAGCCAATAAAAACCGGCCCTAAGGATTTTTCTGGCCATAGCATGCCCATTGGCATGTGTCCCAAAGGAACCCTCGTGGATCTCCTCAATCATGAAGTTCGCCTCTTTGGCATCTACGCATCGTAGGAGGGTCATGTCGTGGTTTTGTTTGTACAGGATGGTACCACTTAAAAAGAAACCAGTAGCCAATCTCTTCAACGTCCTTTTGTCATTGTCAGAAATCCCGGGTGGGTATTCTTTGTTCTCGACATACTGCTTGATGTCGAAATACCACGGTTTCCCATCCCGTTCTTCCTCTATTGCATAACAATATGCCGGTCCGCCTTGAGATTTGAATTCGATGTACGGCAGATCCTCGTGTGGGGCAAGTTGAAACATGGATGCCAGGGTGGCTAGTGCATCAGCCATTTGATTCTCTTCCCGAGGTATGTAGTGGAAGGAAATGTCATCAAAGTACTTGGCTAACCTCAAGATGTGAGTTTGATAGGGTATCAACTCCGTGGCCCAAAGCATTTGATGCCCCATCAAAGCAAACAATCCATTTGTCTAGGTCCTCATGCGTCCGCTTCTCTTCAAACAGGGCCATGATATCTTCATCTGGGAACTCGGGGTGCATCGGCCGATAATCCTGGAGGGGTTGCTGGGCCAAATAATCCTGCCGGTTTTTCAAAGATGTATTTCACGGGATCCATTTAGGAAATAAGCCACGTGGTATGGCTGAGCATGTACTGCCTAAGCCGATGTGATGCCCATACCAGAGCACAACACGTCCTTTCCAACATTGAGTAATTCATCTCACATGCGGTAAACTTCTTGCTTAGATAGTAGATGGCTTGCTCCTTTTTCCAGAATCATCATGCTGACCCAACACGCACCCCATAGACTCGTCCAACACGGTCATGTACAGGAAAAGGGGTCTTCTTATTACAGGTGGCATGAGTACCGGGGGATTTGCGAGACTCTGTTTGATTTTCTCGAAGGCCTCTTGGCAGTCATTGTTCCACAGGACCGCCTGGTTCTTACGCAATAGCTTAAAAATGGGTTCACAGGTAGGGGTGAGTTGCGAGATAAATCTCGCGATATAATTCAACCTGCCAAAAAATCCCCGAACCTGCTTCTCCGTGCATGGTTTCGGCATTTCAAGGATAGCCTTCACTTTCTTGGGATCTATCTCTATCCCTTTCTGACTTACGATAAATCCTAGCAGCTTCCCCGACTTCACCCCAAAGGTGCATTTGGTTGGGTTTAGTTTTAATTGGTATTTCCGCAACCTTCCAAATAGCTTACGCGGATTGACAAGGTGCTCATCCTCAGTCTGAGACTTGGCAATCATGTCATCTACGTAGACCTTTATTTCCTTATGCATCATATCATGGAACAATGCCACCATGGCACGCTGATAGGTTGCCCCAGCGTTTTTCAGCCCGAAGGCCATCACTTTATAGCAGAATGTCCCCCATAGGGTGACGAAAGTGGTCTTCTCTATATCTTCGGGTGCCATCTTTATCTGATTATACCCCGAGAAACCATCCATAAATGAGAAAAGAGCGAATTTGGCTGTATTATCTACCAATATATCAATGTGTGGCAGGGGAAAATTGTCTTTAGGACTGGCTCGGTTCAAGTCCCGGTAGTCTACACACATTCAAACTTTGCCATCCTTTTTCGGGACTGGGACAATGTTGGCCACCCACTCCGTGTACCGTGCCACAACTAAGAAGCCTGCATCAAACTGCTTCCTTACTTCTTCTTTAATTTTTAAGGACATCTCGGGTTTCATTCTTTGTAACTTTTGCTTAACCGGGGAAGACCCAGGATTCAACGGCAACTTATGCTGCACAATGTCGGAATCTAGACCGGGCATGTCTTGATACAACCACACAAAGACATCTTGATAATCTTCAAGAAGGGTTATCAAGCCTTGGCGGATAGGCACGGTCATACCGGTTCCTACCTTTACCTCTTTCTTTTCCTCTGGGGTCCCCAAGTTTACCAATTCGGTTTCTTCTTGGTGAGGCTTCATTTCACGTTCTTCCTGAGCGACCAACCTCTCCAACTCTGGTGACAGGACGTCCTCTTCCTTTTCCTCGTTTACCGTTTGACTTATATCACGATCGAAATCGATTGTCAAACCCTCGTTGTTAGATTCCTCAAAGAATCGACCCTCACATCTATACCAAACAAGACAAAAGAAACAAAAACATGCAACATGATATGAGAAAAGGTGGAACCGCAAGAACAGATGAAACAAGATCTCTTTGATTATTTAATAAGGTAGGTTTCACAAAACAAAAGAGAAAGGAAATCTATAGGCTCTAATTACATTGAATCAGCGGTATAGACTTCTGACTGGCTTATCACGCGCCAGTTCCCCACTTGGGAATCGGGGTGGCATGGTTGCACAAAACTTGGTGGGTCTTGAGGTAACTCCTCTTCTATTGCAGCCACCTCCTCCTCGGACACCATTCCAGCGCTGGTGAAACACTGGCTAATACGGCCGGGCCATACCCTATCCGCCCGAAATCTTGACGGCACGTTCCTCCTCCCCGGCATCCCGGGTTCATACCCTAATCCATACTTGTATGGATTTCCCTTGATATCGACCACGTCGGCATTCCCGAGGCAGTCCTTGCCTAGACCCATTCCGGGCTCAAATCCGTTCCTGAGCATAACACGCGCCACCATTATGGCTGCGTTGGAGAGAGAAGGTAGCGACAGACTTGGTTGCACAAAACTTGGTGGGTCTTGAGGGAACTCCTCTTCTATTGCAGCCACCTCCTCCTCGGACACCATTCCAGCGCTGGTGAAACACTGGCTAATACGGCCGGGCCATACACTATCCGCCCGAAATCTTGACGGCACGTTCCTCCTCCCCGGCATCCCGGGTTCATACCCTAATCCATACTTGTATGGATTTCCCTTGATATCGACCACGTCGGCATTCCCGAGGCAGTCCTTGCCTAGACCCATTCCGGGCTCAAATCCGTTCCTGAGCATAACACGCGCCACCATTATGGCTGCGTTGGAGAGAGAAGGTAGCGACGGACTTGGTTGCACAAAACTTGGTGGGTCTTGAGGGAACTCCTCTTCTATTGCAGCCACCTCCTCCTCGGACACCATTCCAGCGCTGGTGAAACACTGGCTAATACGGCCGGGCCATACCCTATCCGCCCGAAATCTTGACGGCACGTTCCTCCTCCCCGGCATCCCGGGTTCATACCCTAATCCATACTTGTATGGATTTCCCTTGATATCGACCACGTCGGCATTCCCGAGGCAGTCCTTGCCTAGACCCATTCCGGGCTCAAATCCGTTCCTGAGCATAACACGCGCCACCATTATGGCTGCGTTGGAGAGAGAAGGTAGCGACGGACTTGGTTCCACCGAGGCGCAGCTCACCACCTCAAAGGATTGGAAAGCCGTTTCCAATGATTCTTCCGCCGCTTCTACGTACGGTGCGGAGGAGGGGCAGCTCACTAACATATCCTCTTCACCCGACACTATCACCAAAAGCCCACCCACTGCGAACTTCAACTTCTGGTGAAGCGTTGAAGGGACCACTCCCAGGGCATGAATCCACGGTCTTCCCAAGAGGCAGCTATAGGCAGGATTTATATCCATTACTTGAAACACCACATTGCAAGTGTGGGGGCCTATCTGAATGGGAATGTCGATTTCCCCCATTACTTCCCGCCGAGTACCATCAAAGGCCCGCACCACCATCAAGCTCGGTTTTAAACGTGACGCACTAAAAGGAAGCTTTTCCAAAGTGGTCTTCGGCATTACATTTAAACTTGATCCATTGTCGATAAGTACCTTTGCGACAATGTGGTCCATACATCTCACCGACACATGTAGAGCTTTGTTGTGTCCTCTCCCCTCAACGGGAATCTCTTCTTCCGCAAACGCGATATAATTGTTGGTGGTTATATGATTAACGATGCCTTCGAAACCTTCCACTGAGATATCATGTGCTACATGGGCATCGTTAAGGACCTTCATCAACAGCGCATGATGAGGCTCAGAGTTTATGAGTAGTTCAAGCAAGGAGATCCTTGCTGGAGTTTTATTCAGTTGCTCGACTACCTTAAACTCGCTTTGTTGGATGAGGCGGAGGAACTCATGGGCCTCTTCCAAAGTCACTGTTTTTCCTTGAAGTCCCTCTTTCTTTTCGGCTCCTCTTGCCACGGGAGGATCTACTTCTTTCGAGGGGGTGGCTATGTCTGTGGGCTCTTGGACCATGGGCGCCTTCCCTTTAGAGGGCAATTCCGCCAGGTGAGGGGAAGCGAACACCCGACCACTGCGGGTTATGCCACTGAGGCCGGTGATGTTGGTTACCTTAGCTGATAGGGAGTCCACTTCGGTTACAACTCTTTCGCTGGACGCGGGAGGGGTATACTTCCATGGAATGGCCTTATTACTTTGATATACAAATGGCGTTGGCTTGGGCGCCGCCCGCGGGTATATGGGTGTGGAGCCGGTCCCTTTCCTAGGAAAACATATCACTAGGGCCTTGGGGGTTAAAGGAACCTTCTTCTCTTCCGACTGCATGCAAATTTGTGGTTCTTCCCTCCCTCCTATGGATACTTCAAGCTGCCCGCAATCCATGAGCTGCTGAAGCGATTCTTCTACCGCGGGACAGGTTTCCATGTCGTGCGACTCCCCGAGGTGAAATAAACATTCGTCCCTTTCGCCTCCACCTCGGGAGACCATGCACGCCGCTTGAAGTGATTGATAGATGAAGCGTCTAGAAGTAGCCACGTCTCCTAACCTCTTTGTCCGTGATGGCCCGTCCTCTTCGATGACGTTCACGCTAGCCCCTCCATGACTAGCTAGCGGGTTGGTTTTAACATTTGGGCCTTCCTCCTGAAACGCTGGCCATCCGGCACTAATCAGGTGCTGCACTTTATACTTGAACGGGATGCAGGAGTCAATATTGTGTCCGGGAACTCCACTATGGTACACACACTTGGCACTCGGATCATACCACTTGGGGTAGGGTGGCTGGAGAACCTTCCCGGGTATGGCCACCACCAAGTGATTCTCCAATAATGAAGGCCATAACTCGGAATATGCCATGGGAATAGGAGGGAAGTTGTCTTTCGGGTGTTGTGCATATTTATAGGTCGCGCCGGGGGCTGTATTATTAACTGGCCGGGGTGCGGCTGGAGCTGTGCGTTGGGCCGGGGATCTTTCTACTGCGGGTGGTCCTTTTACTTGAGTCGGGAGGGAATTCTCGGCGCGGATTAAAAAATTTGGGGGATTGGGCTGGTATGAGCTTTGGATATTTTTGGGGTGCTTGCATCCATGTTGGGGCGGTGGTGACCGCGTGGGCGTCTCCTTCCTTTTTCCTCGTGCCCACTACTGGGGCTCTTCTGTTGTTGTTGGGGGCCATATTGGCAGCATATTCGAACTTGCCTTTTCGTAGCCCGGATTCAATCCTTTCTCCGGCGAAGACGAGATTCGCAAAGTTAGCTGGCATGTAGCCTATCAGCTTTTCATAGTAGAACGTGGGTAACGTATCTACCATAATTGTGATCATCTCCCTTTCTGTCATGGGCGGTACGACTTGGGCTACGAGATCTCTCCATCTCTGGGCATATTCCTTAATGGACTCATGCTCTCGTTTGGTCATACCCTGAAGCTGGTTCCGATCGGGAGCCATGCCCGTATTGTACTGGTACTGCCTAATAAAGGCAGTTGCCAAGTCCTTCCATGATCGGATCTGGGAAGCTTCCAGATTGGTATACCATGCTACAGCTGCCCCGCCCAAGCTGTCTTGAAAGAAATGGACCAACAACTTTTCGTCCGTAGAATACGCCCCCATCTTCCGGCAATACATCCGGAGATGCCCCTTTGGACATGTCGTCCCTTTGTACTTATCAAAGTCTGGTACTTTGAACTTGGGAGGGATGACGATGTTGGGCACAAGACATAAATCTGCCAAATCCGAGAATGGGTAATTGCCGAGGCCCTCGACTGCCCTCAACCTCTCTTCAAGCGCCTCAATCTTTCCCCTATCTTCCGCAAAGGGAACAGATTCTTTTACGGGTGTGGGTGAGGCCGGGGTATGACAGACTATGTTCGGTTGGGGTAGTTAATGCGGGGACGGATCTTTGAGGTGGAGCAGGGGGCCAAGATGGGTATCTCCTTCCCCATCGTCTTGCTCGGGATAATCTTCATAAGGTGGGAGTTGCCCTTCAAAAGTAAGGGCTTGGCTTAAATCTTCCGGGGTGGCACGGGGGGTGAAGTCCGGAGGTAGGCCATAAGGATAAGCTTGCGGACTATACCTTCGACCAAACACGGCCGTGTTTCTGTCTAGGCGCGGATTCAAGGCGGGCTGCAGCGCCGGCTCCGCTTCCCTAACTGTACTGGAGGCGGTTGCGGTGGCTTTATCCTCTATGGTTTTCTGGAGTTTTAACATGACCTCCGAGATGGAAGCCATTTGATCTTTTAAGGCCGATAGATCGGCCTTCATCTATTCCTGCACGCCCTCTTCATTATCCATTTTTCTGGATCGAGTGTTACAGGGGTGCCCTGCTGTTTTCTTAGTTATGATGAAATTCCTAAAGAAATAAACAACGGTGAGTATGCCACCAAAACATGAGTATGCAAATGGATGATCGGAGCACTTGGATCCACCCCAAGATTTTTAGATAACGTAATGAGTCCAGAATTTCTCATTTTATAAAAAGAACAAAGCTTTCATCTAGCCAAGGTTATACAAAAGGTGTTACAAGAGAACCTAACGATTCCTAATTATGTGGGCCATCAAATCTATCATGTGTTGACAGTAATTGATTAGCCCATGAATCTCCTCGGGGGCAGTACACACTTCGGCCATGGCTTTTGCTTTGGCTAATAGACGCGGGAGGTCTTGACTTCCATTCAAGGTCAAGGCGAACCTATCCATCCATATAGTCGCTTCTTGATGCAACGCATCAATCACCCTCCCTCTTGCTTCTTTTTTGGCATACACTTGTGCAAAATCCTCCACTAACTTTTGTTCATGGGCTGTGGACTGGTTCAATTCTTCCTTGTATTGCCCTATGATGGCTAGCATGCTTTGCTCCGTGGCTTCCAAGTGTTGAGCCAAACTCCTTTTGGACCTCGCGCAAGCAACTAACTCTTCTTTTAAGATCATGCCATGCACCCGTGACCGATCTCTCTCCTCTCTTCAGAGCTTGAGCTCATTGTTGCTACCCCACAATGCTCCTCGGAATTTCTCTCGGCCATATTCCTCCTTGTGGGCCCTTTTGGTTTCTTGTTCAAGGGCTCTTGCAGTGGCCGCGTTTTCCTCTTGTAACTCGGTGCACTCCTTCCGGATGTGTGTAGCAGCTGATTTGAACTTCTCCTTGGCGAGTCTCGCCTTCCCTAGCTCTAATTTTAGAGCTCGGACTTCTTCATCTTCCTCCGGTGCTTCGAAGTTCTCCTCATCGATAACTTTCAATTTGGAGAGCCAATCTAAGCCCCGCGTGTGAATTCTTAGCCATCCATGATAACCTCCGATGATGCCGTTTCGGATGCCTCTAAGCTCCTTGTCTTTCCTCAACGGACTCCTCCACGCCTTGTGGATCCTTTGTATAACCTTGAGACCTTGCGTGCCTAGATCCCTCACAAGGAAAGGCGAGAGACTTTCTTCGGTTGGCGCTCCCCTCATGGGATACCATAGCTGTCTTATGGCGAGTGCGGGATTATAATTAATACAACCCCTAGTCCCTATCAGTGGAACATTAGGATAGTCCCCACACGAGAAAAGAACTCCTTCCTTGCCTTCCTTCCAACGAGGAAACCAATTGATCGCGCTGCCCCCTATCCCAGCCAAATGTTGGTCCCAATCGACTCTTCCTTTTTCGACGCATGAGCTATAGCTTTGAAGCGGACACGGGTGTCTCGTGTCTTGTCGGAATAGGTGTGAAATCAACCATACACAGAGAGCGGGTAAACAACAGACAATCCGTGCACTATTTTTCTCACACCTCCGGTCAAAGGTGTCAAACAAATCTGCCAAGATAGCCACCACTGGACTTTCCTTGCTATGGTGATATGCGAGGAAAGCGTCAATGGCGGCTAAGTCTACCAAACCGTCAACGTTCGGAAAGAGGACAACCCCAAAAATCAGCAAAACTAAAATATCCGCAAACGGGCCCCACTTCTCTTGGCTCGCCATATCCCTTGCCTTGCCTTCCAAGTATTTTCGTGGCAGGCCCACTACTCCATTGCGAGTTTGTTTCATGCGATCCAACTCTTTTGCTGAATCTCCAATCACAGCTGCAACCTTGCTCAAGGAAGGAAGAAAGCAGGAGAAAATATACGGTTTTCTCCCCCCAAGAGGGCATCCTAATATCTCCTCAAACTCTTCAATAGTTGGTACCATTTGGAAGTCCCCAAACGTGAAACACCTCAACGGCTGGTCATAGTATTGGGCGAGGGATACGACGGCTTCCGTAAGTACCTCCGCTACGGTCAAATCTAGAATCTTCCCGTAAACTTTGCGGAAGGTTTGCCTTTGGAGGGGTCCCATCAATCGTCCCAATTCCTTGAGGCTAGTGACATCTAGACTTTTAACCTTGACTTGATAAAATCTTTTGCTGTTTTGATTTGTCCCCATCATTTTACCTTAAAAAAGGGGTGGATCAAGACTCCGACATGAATGATGCAATGCGTATGCATGAAACGGAAAGAAAACAACACAAAGGGGTAATTCACACACACGAGACCGCAGAGACCCAATTTTAATGCTACGTTTTGGGCATGATGGCGCCTCAATGTAGCCTTAAAAAGGTTAGTGTTACTCTAAAGAAACCAAACATCACTAGCAAAACTATAAACTAGTGCTATTTACCAAACAAAAATGCATGAGAATGAATGGCACGGAGCGTGTTTGCTCTTTGCCCCTATTTGGGAAGCTAGGACAATATCTAGGGGTCTCTAATAACTACTCCCCAACAATTCATAACGCACACGGCTGTTTTCTAGAGGTATCATCACTCAAGATAATAATATTGTGGCGGTATGGAATACCAGCGACAACACATTATAAAGAGAGAAAGCTCTAGACGAGGTTTCCCTATTATCAAGCAAGTCGGAGACCTAGCATGATGATAGATTCACCTCCGCTCCTTAAATTCCCATGAACCCGGGTGTAGGGCCCTTTTTTTACTCAAACTCGTGGGTGCTTAGAATGTAGTGTAAAGAATGCGAAATAGACAACAGTTATTTACATTTTACACCGTTCAATAAAAGCGCACCCAAAGTTTCACAAATCCACAATTCCTTAAAATAGGCCTAACTCACAAAAAGTCCCCAGTGGAGTCGCCAATTGTCGCAACGTGCCCTTCGCGGGCGAGCGAGGGCGAGGCTCAAGGGTGCGCTTTCCAAAGGAGGAAAGATGCACGGAGTCGCCACCAACATTTATTTTTGGAAAACGTCGGAAAAACCGAAGGAAACCGGTCAAAAATAAAAATTCTAAGTTCGGGAGTTGTATTTACGCTTGAGGAAGGTATTAGCACCTCTTACGTTTGTCTCAAAAGACAATAGCCTATTTTTTAGAATTGTGGAATTGTGTTATCTTAACTTTTATTTCTTTTTATTTTTTGAGGTCGACAAAAGCGGGGCTTTTGCTCCTACATACCCTCCTTTGGAGAGGAAATCAGACCTACGTAGTTCTTTCTTATGCATGGATCAAGTGATTCTTTTTACTTGCAAGGGGATCATTCTAAGGCGTTGGACCTTTAAGAATGATCCATTTTACTTGGCAAGAAACTGAAATGATAAACTTCCAAAAACCTATTTTTGTGGACGAGCTTGACTAGGCGAGTTGATTTTAGCCTTAGTTTCACTTTAGTTATTAGACAATTCATTTAAGAATGAGAAAGCCCAAAGAGAAAGCGTCCGATTGATTTTTCGCTTTATTTTACTAAAAGGTATTTTTTTTATTATTATATTATTATTTTACCTCTTTTTTGATTTCCAACGTGGTTACGGCACGACCGAACGGTCGGAATTCATTTTAACCAAAATTAACGGATGATACAATTCAAACGATCGGTGGAAATTTATTTTATTTTTAGATCAAGCGAGAAATGAATTAAATAAATGGCTTAAGCACGTCAAAAGGGGGTATAAAAAGTAAATGAAAACGAGAATAAAAATACATGAAACAAAATGTGGACCACCACGGGTACATAGAATGAATTGAAAAAGCTTGGTTTGAGGTACTTACCCGTTGAAGACTGAAGAAAACGAAGAACGAACGATGAATCTTGAAGAACGGTCGAGAATCTTCGCGTAATTTCTCACGGAAACGTTACGGAAGCGCCTCGGCTTGGATTTTCTTCACGGAAATAATTTTCCTTAGCAAATTCGAGAGAGAGAGAAGTGCCTAAGAGGCTGAACCCTTTTCTTCTTCACTTCTCCCCCTATTTATAGAAAAATAGGGGAGAAGCTTGCCGCCCAGCTCGCCCAGGCGAGCAAGGTTGCTTCCTCCAGAAGCAACAGCCTTCTCGAGGAATCTTCTGGAGGGCCCAAGTGGGCTTGGTTGCTATTTGCACCCCCCCTTTTTACTAAATGCACCCCCCTTTCTATTTTTTTGTAATTCTTTTTCCGTAACGTTACGAAACTTCACGAATTTCGTAACGATACTTATTTTCCTTCCGCAAGGTTACGAATCCTTACGGATTATGTATTTACTCTTTTTTAGCTTTCGAAGAAGTTATGGAAACTCACGGATTGCGTAAAAACAGCTCTTTTCGATTTCCGCCACATTACGGAACTTCACGGATCGCGCAAGCCTGCTTCCTTTTGATTTCTGAGATGTCTCGGGACTTCATTTATTGCATGTCATCAAGTAATAATCCCCGGACGAAATTAGGGTATGACAGGGATCATTGGCGGCTATTGTAAGTGGCTGAGAGTCCGCATACGAGGCTTGGATTGGCTCCCAAAGCTAAGGGCTGCGAGAGAGGAAGAGGCCGAAGCTCCGGAAAAGAGTGAGGAGGTACAAGCCCTAAAAGCGGAGCTTGAAAGAGCTCGGGCAGTCAAAGAGAAGTTCAAGTCAACGGTCATCAAAGTCTGAAGTGAGTACGATGAACTAAGGGACGTCAATATGGCCACCACCGAAGCCTTGGAACGAGAAACCAAAGCTAAACCTAGTGGCGACTCACGAGCAAAGGCTAGAGGATGATTACACCAAGATATCAGCAGAAAGGGAAGCAAGGGAAAGGGTAATTGACTCATTGCACAGAGAGGCAATGATGTGGATGGACAGATTCACCTTTACTTTCAATGGAAGTCAAGAGCTTCCCCGAATGCTAGCTAAGGCCAAAGCAATAGTGGACATGTACTCGACCCCCAAAGAAATTCACGGGCTCCTCAACTATTGCCAACACATGATTGATCTAATGGCTCACATAATTAGGAGCCATTAAGGCAATTATATTGTCACTCTAATTTTAGCTAGTTAAAACCTTTTTTTCTCTCTAATAAGATGAGGTTGGTTTAAGTCCATGAGTTTACTTAAAAAACATGTGTGAATCCAATACTTCGAAAATTTATCTCTAGCATGCATTCATGTTTGAATTCCTTGTCGCATACTCACCGCCTTTTGTTCCTTTAGGGAGTAACACCATTCTAAATCTAGGGCTATGGGTGATGTAGAGGAAGTACAAGAATAGATGAAAGCTGACATGTCGGCTCTGAAAGATCAAATGGCTTTCATGATGGAAGCCATGCTAGATATGAAAAGATTGATAGAGAGTAATGCGGCCACAGCTGTCGTCGCCAGCACCGCCGCTGAAGCAGACCCGGTCCTTCTGTCTATGGCAAATCTAGCACATCAACTCACCCCGGATATGGTAGGACAAGGAAGAGACATATTGGGGAATACCAACAAACCACATTTGGGGTACAACCGAAGTGCTTACCCCTATGGTCTACCCCCCAACTTTACACCACCTGCCATGCATGAGAACATGGATCACGTTGCTCCCCCTACTTTTGAAGGGCAACCTCCCCAACCCACAGGGGGCGTTTGCGAAGACCCTCAGGAGCGTGCCCAAGGGGACGTCGACTCCTACCCCCTTTTCACCACTGAGGGATCGGCACCCTATGGCTTGCCTCAGTCCAATATCGTGGGAGTCTCTCAACCCCACCCGATGCAACCACTGCTCTTCTTTGTAGGGGGACCACCTCCGATAGTGGAAGGAAGAAAAAAGCTCGATCTCATCGAGGAGAGATTGAGAGCAGTTGAAGGGTTCAGAGATTATCCCTTTGCCAACATGACCGACCTATGCTTGGTGCCTGATGTCGTCATCCCCCCAAAATTCAAGGTACCTGATTTTGGTAGGTATAAAGGGACAACTTGCCCCAAGAATCATTTGAAGATGTATTGCCAGAAAATGGGGGCATACTCAAGCGATGAGAAGCTACTCATGCATTTCTTCCAAGATAGCTTGGCTGGAGCCGCATTTGTTTGGTACACCAACCTGGAAGCATCACACATCCGCTCGTGGAAGGACTTGATTACTGCCTTTATTAGGCAGTATCGATATAATACTGATATGGCTCCCGATAGGACTCAATTACAAAACATGAGCAAACGTGAACACGAATCCTTTAAGGAGTACGCCCAAAGGTGGAGGGATTTGGCGGCTCAAGTGGCACCTCCCATGGTTGAAAGGGAGATGATTACCATGATAGTAGACACTCTGTCGGTGTTCTACTATGAGAAGTTGGTAGGCTACATGCCCTCTAGCTTTGCGGATCTTGTATTCGCAGGCGATAAGATAGAAGTGGGCCTGAAAAAGGGGAAATTTGACTGTGTCTCCCCTGCCTGCACAGGCAATAGAAGGATCAGAGCAGCCGGGGCAAAAAGAAAGGAGGGGGACGCCCATGCCATTACCTCGAAACCTACCTGACCGAAGCCTTAACAAGCCTTGCATGGTACTCATCAATACGCTCAACACCACTCGAGTTTTTCAGCCCGTGCCGGAAACTCTTCCAGCTCAGCTCCCGTCCAGCCAAGGACGTTTGCACCATCGCAAAGGGCCCCTGCTCAGACTTCGGCTCCGGTGCAACCTCGTCCCACCAACGATGCCAATCCTGGCATGAATTCCAACATGGGAAGAAACCCTCCGATAAATAAGCTTCCAGAGTTAGCCCCAATCCCAATGTCATATGGGGACCTATTGCCGCCACTAATCACCAACCAGTTGGAAGTGGTGACCCCTGGAAGGATTTACCAGTCTCCCTTCCCAAAGTGGTACAACCCCAACACGACCTGCACATATCATGGGGGAACTCCAAGGCATTTGATTGAGCAATGCATGGCCCTCAAGCACAAGGTCCAGAGCTTGGTCGAGGCGGGATGGTTGACGTTCCAAGAAGACGAGCCTAATGTGAAGATGAACCCGTTCGCCAACCATGGAGGATCGAATGTAAATGCAACTGAGGCGTGTAAATTGCAAAAGCCTAAGCATTTAATGGATGTAATGACCTCTAGGAGGATTATTTTTGAAGCCCTACAAGAGGCACGCGTGGTTCCTCTCGGTGGGCACAAGGGGGATCCTTGCTTGATGCATCCGGGTGCACCACATGATATGGAAACATGTTCAGCGGTGGAATAGTTGTTGCAGTGGATGATAGACCAAGGCCGACTCGAGATCGGCAACGAGGATGAGAAAGAGCAACATGTCTACATGCAGTCAGCAGACAAGGAAAGTCCCAAGAACCCCAAGCCTTTGGTGATACATTTCACCAGAGATGCGGCTCCCCAAAAGCACCGAGGCCCTTCGACGTTGTCAGGTAGTAAACTTGTCCCCTTCCCCTATAAAAATAGCAAGGCGGTCCCGTGGAGGTACGCTCCTTAGAAGCCGAATAAGAGAAAAAAGAAGGCCACCGACACTGACTCAACTTTTTGCCAAAGTGACCAATATCACCAGACTAAGCGGCGTGACCCACAGCGCCCGCATCTTTTCAGCGCCTGACCTGCCGATACGACCCGCGAACGCCAATGGAAAATCAAAACTGGTCACGGAAGAGGCCAATGAAGCAAACCCCACCCTGGATGAGGATGTTCCAGTGGGGAGGTTCACTAAAAAAGGGGAAGGACTCGGCAGAAAAGAGGTATCCTTGGAGGAGGCCAATGAGTTCCTCCATATAATCTAACAGAGTGAGTTCAAGATAATCGAGCAACTCAACAAAACTCCGGCTAGGGTTTCTTTGTTAGAACTACTCATAAGTTCTGAGCCTCACTGAACATTGCTAGTTAAAGTTTTGGATGACGCCCATGTGGCCCAAGACATCTCCGTAGAAGGCTTCAAGGGGATTGTCAACAATATGACAGCCAATAACTACTTTACCTTTGCTGAGGAGGAGATTCCCATCGAGGGACGAGAAGATAATAGGGCTCTGCGTCTATCTGTCAAATGCATGGATCACATTAAGGCCAAAGTGCTCATTGATAATGGCTCCAGCCTAAACATAATTCCAAAAAGCACCTTGGAGAAACTTGCATTCAATGCCTCCCACCTGAAACCAAGATCCATGGTGGTCCGGGCTTTTGACAAAAGTCACCGGGAAGTAAGAGGGGAGATCGATCTCCCAGTTCAGATAGGACCACACACCTGTCAGGTTACTTTTCAAGTAATGGATATTAACCCAGCCTACAATTGCTTGTTGGGCCGACCATGGATTCACTCGGTGGGAGTCATCCCCTCAACGCTCCACCTAAAACTCAAATTCGTGGTGAAGGGGCACTTAGTCATTGTTTTGGGGGTGGAAGATGTTCTGGTAAGCTGCCCCTCTTCTATGCCATATGTAGAGGCCACCGAAGAGTCCTTGGAAATGGCTTTCTAGTTCATGTGTCATTATTTTCTCCTATTTCTTAACCCTTTTTGTCACCATTTTAATTACTGATTAGCCTTAATTGTCAAATTAATTATGCAGTTTTATCATTTGGGCCTACTTGACTAATTTTGTGTTTTTAATTTAATTTCAGGAGAATTATAAGCAATTGGGCTTGAATCCGGAATTGGGCTTGGACTTGAAGAGAGCAAACAATTTTATTTTATCAAATCTTATATTATCCAGATTTTATTTTATTTCGTTTATGGGCTTGGACTTAAAATAGATTTGTAAGCATTGGGACTGAGAACCTATATAACAGCACCAGGGTTTTAGTTTATGGAGTTTTTGGAGAGGAGAATAATTCTAGGATTTTAGAATTCCAGTTTTTACTGTTCATGCACACAGTTCACGTAGAATAAAATTTGTTTTCTGCAATTTCATTTCTGCTTCAACCTACAATTTCGTTTTCTACTGATTAATGGAAGGCTAAGTCTCCAGCGTTGTTTTCTCTTGAGGATCAAGCTCAACTCTCTTTGAGGTTTTGTTATTACTATTGATTTCTGATCAGTTTTCCCTCTTCACCAATTACTCTATATTTGTTGCTATTAATCCATGCATGTTTAGTGCTTGATTAATAATCTCTGCGCTTAATTTACGTTCATGGTTAATGATCAGATTTCATTCATGATTAATTGGTGTATGTGTTGCTTAATCACATAATGACAGCCTTATGTTAATTTTCGCTTAGTAATTTAATTTAGGGTTGGATTGAGTGGTTGAACATATTAAGGATAAATTCTCGTAACCTAGGATAAGAGACTTGCTTGTGAATCAAGGGGAAACATGTTTTAATTTTGTTATTTTCTAATTCAAATTTGCTTGCTGTTTAATTTACAAAAACAAACAACCTCCCCCCCCCCCAATTCCTTACTGTTTTATTACTATTTGTTATGAACATTTGGTTGACCATTGCTTGTTGGGAGATGACCTAGGATCACTTCCTAGATACTGCATTTTTAATGTTAATTTGATTCGGGTACGACCTTGATCAAATTTGGCATTGTTGCCGGGGAGTAGTGGGCCAAAGGTTCATAATAGTGTTTAGTTGTTTTTGTTTTGTGTAGCGTTCTATTTTGCATTTCAGTCGCGTTCCCTGTTTAGTGACTGTTTAGCGACTGATTCAGTTGGTGTTTTGCTGTGAATAGTGATTAGTGACTGATTTTGCAATTTAATTAGTGATTTTTGTTTTGATAGTTAGAGTTGTTATTTTTGGCTGATTTTTTGTGTGGTAGTTTATTTTGATCCATATTTTGTGTGAAAAATACCAGGAGCACTTGGTGTCGTTGAATTTGAGAGAGACAAAAATTTTGGGGACTTGTTTTTAGCAAAACTTAAAACGGCCATAACTTTTGCTCTGATTATCAAAATGACTATTATTATATATGCATTTGGGGTAGAAGAAAATTTCCCATGCCATGGCAACTGACCTGTGGTCCATTTCCATTTTAAACTTGAAAAATCAGCCGTTTACTAAGTTTTTTTTTTTTTAGTATTATTATCTTATTTTTCTAAACTTTCCTTAGGCAGTTTTCATAGTTAGACTTTGAATTTTTGTCTGAAAATTTTTGTACCATCTTTTCATGATTTTAGGGTGATCCTCACAAAATTTCAGCACATTTGGATATCGTTTGACTATAGTTGTAGTTTTAACTCTCCTCTGATGCTTGTTTGAGAAACACATGATTTGCTGCATATAGTGCATGACTAGGGGCAATCCAGGTGATTTACAACCCTTTGATCCTGAAATAGATAGAACCTTTCATAGATTAGTTAGGCATAGTGTGCATCCTGATCATTCTGTGCATTTTGAGCATTGTGAGCATTTTGAGCATTCAGAGTATTCTGTTGCTGGTGATTCTGAATATTCTAATTTTGAGCATTCAACTACTAATTTTCATACTAAGAACATGGCTCAACCTCCACCTCCTGAGAGGACTCTTAGGGAGATGGCTGCACCTGATTTCACTTATGAACGCTTGTGCATTCAATATCCTGATGAGGGTGTCCCATATGTTCTCAAGACTGG
This sequence comes from Glycine max, assembly GCF_000004515.6. Lineage (NCBI taxonomy): Eukaryota > Viridiplantae > Streptophyta > Magnoliopsida > Fabales > Fabaceae > Glycine > Glycine max. The sequence continues at coordinate 28,256,040 of NC_038254.2, forward strand.
ACTAATACATTTGCATCCCAAGTTTCATGGTCTTGCAGGTGAAGATCCTCATAAGTATCTTAAGGATTTCCATATTGTTTGTTCCACCATGAAGCCCCCTGATGTCTAGGAAGATCATATCTTTCTAAAGGCTTTTCCTTATTCTCTGGAGGGAGTTGCCAAAGATTGGTTATAGTACTTTGCTCCCAGGTCCATTTTCAGCTGGGATGACCTTAAGAGGAAGTTCTTGGAGAAATTCTTCCCTGCATATAGGACCACCGCCATCAAAAAAAGACATTTCAGGCATCAGGCAACTTAGTGGAGAGAGCTTGTATGAGTATTGGGAAAGATTCAAGAAATTGTGTGCAAGCTGCCCTTACCACCAGATTTTTGAGCAACTCCTTCTTCAATATTTCTATGAGGGACTTAGCAATATGGAGAGGAGTATGATTGATGCTACCAGTGGTGGAGCTCTTGGTGATATGACTCCTGCTGAGGCTAGGAATTTGATTGAGAAGATGGCTTCCAACTCCCAACAATTTAGTGCAAGAAATGATGCTATTGTCCTTAGAGGAGTCTATGAGGTGGCCACGAATTCAACTTCATCTGCTAAAAATAAAAAGCTTGAGGGAAAAATTGATGCCTTGGTCAACCTAGTAACTCAGCTTGCCATCAATCAGAAATCTGCACCTGTTGCAAGAGTCTATGGTCTATGTTCTTCTACAGATCTCTGTTCTTCTTTGCAGCAATCTGGAGTCAATGAGCAACTTGATGCTTATGTTGTAAACATTTATAATAGATCTCCTCAACAACAAAACCAACAACAACAGAATAATTATGATCTTTCAAGCAACAGATACAATCCAGGTTGGAGGAATCATCCAAATTTGAGATGGGCAAGTCCTCCACAACAACATCAGCCTGTCCCTCCTTTCCAGAATGCTGCTGGTCCAAGGAAGCCATATGTTCCTCCTCCAATACAGCAGCAACAACAACAACAGTCATAACAAAGACAACAAGTAATTGAGGCTCCTCCTCAACCTTCTTTAGAAGAGTTAGTGAGGCATATGACCATCCAGAATATGCAATTTCAGCAAGAGACAAGAGCCTCCATTCAGAGTCTGACAAATCAGATGGGGCAAATGGCTACTCAGTTGAACCAAGCTCAGTCCCAAAATTCTGACAAATTGCCTTCACAAAATGTGTAGATTCCGAAAAATGTAAGTGCCATCACCTTGAGGTCTGGCAACCAAATTCAAGTGCCTCCACCAGTAGCAGCACTTGCACCTGAACCTGTCAAGCTTCATTGTACACTTGTCGCAACGTGCCCTTCGCGGGCGAGCGAGGGCGAGGCTCACGGGTGCACTTTCCAAAGGAGGAAAGATGCGCGGAGTCGCCACCAACGTTTATTTGTGGAAAACGTCGAAAAATCCGAACGAAACCGGTCGAAATGAAAATTCTAAGTTCGGGAGTTGTATTTACGTTTGAGGAAGGTATTAGCACCTCTCACATTTGTCCCAAAGGACAACAGCCTATTTTTAAGAATTGTGGAATTGTGTTACCTTAACTTTTATTTCTTTTTATTTTTTGAGGTCGACAAAAGCGGGGCTTTTGCTCCTATGTACCCTCCATCGAAGAGGAAATCAGACCTACGTAGTTCTTTCTTATGCGTGAATCAAGTGATTCTTTTTACTTGAAAGGTGATCATTTTAAGGCGTTGGACCTTAAAAATGATCCATTTTACTTGGTAAGAAACTGAAATGATAAACTTTCAAAACCCTATTTTTGTGAACGAGCTTGACTAGGCGAGTTGATTTTAGCCTTAGTTTCACTTTAGTTATTAGTCAATTCAATTAAGAATGAGAAATCCCAAAGAGAAAATGTCCGATTGATTTTTTGCTTTATTCTACTAAAAGGTATTTTTTCCGATTATTATATTATTATTTTACCTCTTTTTTGATTTTCGACGTGGTTACGGCACGACCGAACGGTCGGAATTCATTTTAACAGAAATTAACGAATGATACAATTCAAATGATCGGTGGAAATTTATTTTATTTTTAGATTAGGTGAGAAATGACTTAAATAAATGACTGAAGAACGTCAAAAGGGGGTATAAAAATACATGAAACAAAATGTGGACCACCACGGGTACATAGAATGAATTGAAAAGCTCGGTTTGAGGTACTTACCCATTGAAGACTAAAGAAAACGAAGAACGAACGATGAATGTTGAAGAACGGTCGAGAATCTTCGCTTAATTACTCACGGAAACGTTACCGAAGCGCCTCGACTTGGATTTTCTTCACGGAAACAATTTTCCTCAGCAATTTCGAGAGAATAAGAAGTGCCAAGAAGGCTGAACCCCTTCTCCCTTCACTCCCCCCTATTTATAGCAAAATAAGGGAGGATCTTGCCACCCAGCTCGCCCAGGCGAGCAAGTTTGCTTCCTCCAGAAGCAACAGCCTGCTGGAGGAAGAATCTGGAAGGCCCAAGTGGGCCTGATTGCTATTTGTACCCCCCCTTTTTACTAAATGCACCCCCTTTACCTTTTTTGGTAATTCTTTTTCCGTAACGTTACGAAACTTTACGAATTTCGTAACGATACTTATTTTCCTTCCGCAAGGTTACGAATCTTCATGGATTATGTATTTACTCTTTTTTAGCTTTCGAAGAAGTTACGAAAACTCACGGATTGCGAAAAACACCTCCTTTCGATTTCCGTCACATTACGGAATTTTCACGGATCGCGTAAGCCTGCTTCCTTTTGATTTTTCGGCACGTGTCGGGACTTCACATATTGTGCAACAAAGGGTTTGGCGAAGGAACCGATCCGGAAAATAACAGAAAAACATATTTCCCAGTCACCAGAGGCTCCGCGCTTGATAATGGAGGACACATGAACAACGCTAGGCAATGACATTCATGGGTCTCCGAATAAAAGTGGAGAATGGAGAATTGGCGAACAGCACTAGGCAATGACATTCGCTGGGCTCCAGACTCGAAGGTGGAGGGCACATGAACAGCGCTAGGCAATGACATTCATGGGGCTCCGAAAAAAGTGGAGAATGGAGGATTGCACTAGAGGGTCCACACTTAGGCAATCATGAAGCATAGCTCCAAACTCTTTGGGTGGAGGACGCATGAACAGCGCTAGGCAATGACATTCATGGGGCTCCGAATAAAAGTGGTTGGCAGGACCGAACGGTCCACCGGGTTTTTCCGCCTAAAGGCAAACATGCTTTTTGCAAAGAAAAATAAATCATTCGCGAGAGCACTATATCTTAGAGAAACAATATACTTGTGCTAAGGGTAATCTTCCTTGTAACCGAGAATGAAGGGCAGAATGTCAACTTTTAGCTTTTAAATGAACATGCAGGGGAAACATCGGGCTAAGCTGAAAATAAATCACTCATAGTGTATAAAACTCACACAGGCAAGTGTTTTATCCTATTCCCAAACCATAACTGCACCATGACTTTATTTTGCACACGAGTTCCTATCGAATCAAAGATCAAACGTACGATCACGGACCAATAGGATTTTCTCGAGGGTAGTGTTTTTGGAGAAGGAGCTGGGTGTTTCGGTCTTTTCCTCTTTGTTCAGGTGGGGTGGGATGTCGCCAGTCGAGAACGACCTTGAATGGAAATCTGAAGGGAAGAGACACCAAAAATGGGTTTTCCTTTGCCGGCAGTCCCTTACCTTGCTGAAAATGTATCTGGTCTGAAGATCTTTTGTTCTCTTTCTTTCATTGACCGAGAATTGCCTCTTTTCCCTTTTTACTTCCTTTCGATCTTTGATCGGGAATCCTTCTTTCCTTTCTTTTGTTCTTTTCTTTATTTTCATCTTTTTCTTTTTCTTTCTTTCCATTTCTTCCTTTTCTTTCTTTTCACTTCTCCTTCCCCATCCCTTTCTTTGGGAAACCGGGTTTTAGCATTCTATTCGCTCTCCCTTGAGGAGATTCCGCTGTCCTTTGCTTCGGGGAAGGAATGAGGATTCTTTTTTATAGGCCAATGTTCAAAAAGGTCTAAGGTTGTGTTTCAATGGGGTCTTTTATCGTGGGAACCCAATCTTGATATCTGGGGCGAATCGAATTTGGGTGTCAAGGTGTCGATTTCGGGCTGAACTTCCATATTATTTCATAAGGCACGCGTGACAATGATGATTTGAAAACAACGTGCAAAATTAGTCATGGCTACAGCCAGGTGGGCACTCAAGCAGCCCGTTTATGGCATTGTGATACTACGGTTGGGAATTTACACAAACAGACCCAATGTTTCCAAATTATGTTCTTTCATCAGTTCAATGAATTCATCCATTCTTATCTCGGTTTATTCTGGAAAATAAACTCTTAGCATCAGTCCCTTGTTTCCAGAAGATACGTTTGCTCTTTACGAATGATTTATACTTCTTAACAATAACATGTCGACCTTCGCGGTCTTTCTTTCTTTTTCCTTTTTGTTTCATTTTTATATATTCACAAAATTATACACCTGTGGTCCTTTATGAGGAAAACTTTTCTTTGTACATCTACATTCTTATACATGACAAACTTTTTCTGTACACGCATTGGAACTCTTTCTCTTTATGTCACGCGGTCTATATACAAACCCTATTTACGTTCAAAGATTTTTTCATTTTTCCCAACACACACTTATGGTTCATACAAAAGTTTCTTCATGTACACTCGTTGCTCACACACACAAGAATTCCTTTCCACGCATCATTTACACACAAGAATCCTTTTATACACACTTTCCTTTTACACATATATATAAATAAAAACCTTTTTCTTTTCTTTACGAACATGACTTTTATTCACAACGCTTCTTTCTTTTTATTAGGATTTTTGGTTCATTTTATTTTTTTGGACGAGGTTCCTAAATGAAAAACTCTACACGGTTCTGGAATTTCAACAAACATTATTGACAACAACGAAACAAGTACCGACGTAACAACTCAAACGATATGTATGTACAAAAAAAAAGTCAATCAACATGAAACAAACGTTAGTCCCTTAGTCAAACTAAAATAAGATGATATATAACAAGAAAAATGGAAACAAAAAGAAATATGGATCAAGGGATCTCCCAATCATGTGGCCCCGCTCCCTCCTAAGAAATCAAGTAAATCGGTCATCTCCTCGTCCTCGCGGGCCTTATCTGCCTCGTCGGGAGCCTCTGCTGGTGCCTCTGCTGACGCCTCTCCTGCCCGGGCCTCAGGCCAATCTCCAGGCCATGCGACCTCTACCCTGAACTGGTCCGGAGTAGGGCACGGATAAGAAGTAAAACCTTGGCTCTACAGGCTGAGGCTCAACTGGTAAAGACAATCATGAATCTGTACATGCGCCCGGTGGTTGGCCGCCTGCTGGCGAACCAAATGCCACAAATACTGCTCCGTATCAAACGATCCAGCTGGGCCAGCCTGATGAGGTGGCGGCGCGTCTGCGGCCTGCGGAGCATCCCCCTAGGCCTGTCTCTGTGTGCAATACTTCTCAATGAAAGCTCGGGTGATGGGTGGCCGAATCACCTTGTTAGGTGGGACGGGGACTCCGAACGACTGGCAGAGTCTTGTGATCAAAGCGGGAAATCCCAGGGCCCTGTTGGACTTATCCGGGTCCAGAGGGTGCCTTGTAGGCGCCATACCTGCAAATAGATAGATGGCGTCAACGATTAACTGAGCCACGTGAATGCTCATCCGTGTCAGGATGGCGTACACCAGCTGACACTTCGGCAGGGGGAGGTCAGAATTATGATCGCTGGGCTGGATGTTGCTGAGCAGCAAAGTCATCCAGATCTGAGTCAGGGTGGTCATGTTGGTGCGTATGATCCACACCCGTCTTCCAGCAGCAGTCCGGGCAAAATCCTGCCCCAGTATACATAGCAACTGGGCGATGACCTCCTCATTGAACCCATCGGACCGGTTCCTCCTCTGGCCATACTCGCATTCCTGGCCCTCTTCCAGCACTAAAGGGTATCCCAGGAACTGGCTGAGAGCATCCGCATCGAACGGGATCCACTGACCCCTCACCCAGGATCGCATATCTCGCACGTCCTCCTCTGTAGGCCAAGCATTAGCATAAAATTCGAGGACTATGTCTGGGTCGAACTTGGCCATGGGGGTAACCAGTGATGCCCACCGCCGGCAAACTATCTCCTCCTGGAAGTCGGTATACTCGTCGTCCCTGAGCTGGACGCGTCGCTTCCGGAGGAATGACCATCCCTTGATGGCCTCGTAGCGCTGCTGGTGCTCAGCACTCCTAAAACGGTGGCTGTCATATTCGGGAGCGGAACTGGTTCCTTCAACCGCTTTATCCTTCCTAGATCTCTTTGAAGCAAGCTTCCTCGGGGTCATTTCCTGCGAGAACAAACATTTAGAAGTTAGTTTTACAAGATAATGCTTATCTTAACGCAAAATAAATGTCATGTTAATCCCTCCGGTTTAGAACGAACTCATGCGCACGTTTAAAGTAACACATTTATGCACATGCGTATGTGTAGAATATCCTACTATTTATATCAACATAGAGGCCATCCAACACATTCTAGTTGTCATACATATATATGCATTTGAAAAGAACACACATTCTCACGCTCAAGGCATTGCGTCAAAATTTACACTTAACTATGTCCTAAACATTTGCTATCACAAACTACCTACACACACTCGAAATATATATACCATACAAACTTTCATTGTTTCACTCACACTTATGCATATTGGCAAGCTATTTACATTATGCACATACTTGCATTCAAAAGGGGATCTCGTGCTATCATACATTCATTTAGGAAGCGACCTCAATATTCATTCACCCTTTGCAAAGAATTTCATGCCCCTTATATTTACCTATGTATACACACTATTGCAAGGTGTTTTCCACGCTACCTCTATGCAAAGTATCAAACATGGGGCAGCCCAAATATTCATGCTTTTCTAATTACCAAATTTTGGATTCCTAGCCATAAGCATGTTTCCTTGCATTGAAGCTACAAGTTTGGGTTCCTAAGCTTGGAATTGCATTTGGGCACCTATTTTGAATCTCCTATGTTGTACCTACATATAAGAAACAGTCCCACTCTCCCAATTTTACAAAATCATATTCATATATCATTGGGGCATTTCACCGAGCACTTGGTGGGCGCATGTTTGGACATAAATTGCAAGAGGATGGGGACAATGTGGCATGCCCCATTGCTTCAGAAAACAACACAGGCCTAAGGCCTTCTCACACAAATCCTCAACTCAACAAATCAAGCATCAAAGCAACCCAAAACTGCCCCACAAATATAAGCACGTTCTCACAATTTAGAGTACCAAAAGATGAAGAAAACACACCAATGGGAAGCTAAAAACTCAAGGATTGAATACTTACTTGTTGGAGTGAGTAATAACACCAAAAATGAAAGCAAAATGCAACCAAAAGTGACTTGGGGGAGCAAAAACCGCAAGCCTTCGTGAATCCTCTCTTTTGAATGAGGGGGGGGGGAGTTTTTGGGTATAAAAACGTTCCCCTCCCTCGTTTTTATATTTTGAAGTGCAGGGGTTGCTCGCCCAGGCGAGCTAACCTGCCATTTTTTTTTAAGGGGAAACGCTAACCACGCCTCCCCCTCCCCTTATGGGTTAGCGTTTGCCTACTTGAACCCACTTAAATTAGAATTAGGCGTCGATTATTTATTTAAAACAAAAAGAAACTGTGAATTCAAAGGATACTGGGCTGCCTTGCAGCGACGTCCTCTGCTTGTCTAGTGCCGGGAAGAGACGACGGTCGGTCGTGACCCTATCCCCCATTTGCCCCCATCCCTAAGTACCTGCAAGTAGGAGACAAACAATGTGTGGCCAATCGTGACCGGTCATCGTCTTACCTTGGTTGACTTCCGCTGTCAACTTGTCTCAACATCTGACCGTGTCCTAAGATGATTCTGCCCCTGTTACCACAAGATATACATGTGTATGTGCATGCATGAATGTTCCTAATGCGATGATTTTCTTAGTGAAGGTCGGTTAGGTTCAATTTTAATTAAACATTTGGGGCACCCCATGAACCGAGCGAAGAGGGCTCAGGTTATAACAAACTAAAACACAAAGTTTGAAACCAAAGGGAGGACTGAAACCTCGCCCATCTTTTCTTTTCAAAGAAACGAGACAAATACAGTGAATGGGAATCCCTAGAGGAAACCAAGAAGAACGAGAAAAACTCAGAAATAAAAACATGCAACAGTCCTCTCGATTGCCCCAGACTTCAAGCGTAATATCGTTTAATTACATCGGAGTTCACGGGCAAGGGCAGCTCCTCACCATCCATGTGGGTGAGTATCAGAGCACCCCCAGAAAAAGCTCTTTTCACCACGAAAGCTCCTTCATAATTCGGGGCCCACTTGCCTCGATTATCTTTAACAGCGTGGGACATTTTCTTCAGCACGAGGTCCCCCTCGTTGAACTTGCGCGGGCGTACCTTCTTGTCGAATGCGTTCTTTATCCTTCGTTGATACAGACGCCCATGGCTCATGGCTGCCAAACGCTTACCTTCAATAAGGTTAAGTTGGTCGTAGCGTGCTTGAGCCCATTTTGACTCTTCTAGGCCTAACTCCGCTATTATCCTCTGAGAAGGAACCTCTACCTCAAATGGGAGCACTGCTTCCATCCCATAAACCAAGGAATACGGCGTTGCCCCAGTAGAAGTTCGTACCGAGGTTCTATATCCGTGCAGGGCGAAAGGCAACATCTCATGCCAATATTTGTACGACACTGTCATCTTCTGAACAATCTTCTTAATATTTTTATTCGCAGCCTAAACAGCCCCATTCATCTTTGGCCAATAAGGGGTGGAGTTATGATGCTGGATCTTGAAATCCTCGCACATTTCCTGCATCATCTTGTTGTTCAGATTGGTGCCATTGTCAGTAATGATCTTCCTAGGGAGTCCGTATCGACAAATCAGCTCCCTCTTGATGAATCTGACTACCACACTCCTCATGACATTAGTATAAGAAGCTGCTTCTACCCATTTGGTGAAGTAATCTATCGCCACAAGAATGAAGCGGTGACCATTCGACGCTTTGGGTTCGATGGCCCCAATGACATCTATTCCCCACATGGAAAAAGGCCAAGGAGCGGACATAACATTCAGAGGATTTGGCAGAACATTGACATTGTCTGCGTATGCCTGACATTTATGACACTTCCTTACATGAGCGCAGCAATCGCTTTCCATAGTGAGCCAGTAATAACCAGCCCTAAGGATTTTTCTGGCCATAGCATGCCCATTGGCGTGTGTTCCAAATGAACCCTCGTGGATTTCCTCAATCATGAAATTCGCCTCCTTGGCATCTACGCATCGTAGGAGGGTCATGTCGTGGTTTCGTTTGTATAGGATGGTACCACTTACAAAGAAACCAGTAGCCAATCTCCTCAACGTCTTTTTGTCATTGTCAGAAATCCCTGGTGGGTATTCTTTGTTCTCGACATACTGTTTGATGTCGAAATACCACGGTTTCCCATCCCGCTCTTCCTCTATTGCATAACAATATGCCGGCCTGCCTTGAGATTTGAATTCGATGTACGGCAAATCCCCGTGTGGGGCAAGTTGAAACATGGATGCCAGGGTGGCTAATGCATCAGCCATTTGATTCTCTTCCCGAGGTATGTGGTGGAAAGAAATGTCGTCAAAGTACTTGGCTAACCTCAAGATATGAGTTTGATAGGGTATCAACTTCGGATCCCTAGTTTCCCATTCTCCTTTCAACTAGCGTATCACCAAAGCTGAGTCTCCATACACCTTGAGTAGTTTTACATCAAAATCAATGGCCGCCTGAACCCCGAGGGCGCATGCTTCGTACTCGGCCATATTGTTGGTACAATCAAACCCTAGCCTAGCCGTGAAAGGAATACACTGATCATCCGGGGATACAAGGACTGCCCCTACTCCGTGGCCCAAAGCGTTAGATGCCCCATCGAAGCAAACTATCCATTTGTCTATGTCCTCGTGCGTCCGCTTCTCTTCAAACAGGGCCATGATATCTTCATCTGGGAACTCAGGGTGCATCGGCCGATAATCCTGGAGGGGTTGCTGGGCCAAATAATCCGCTAAGGCACTTCCCTTTACCGCCTTTTGGGTGACGAAAACGATATCGAATTCAGATAATAGTACCTGCCACCTAGCGATTCGTCCCGTGAGGGCCGGTTTCTCAAAGATGTATTTCATGGGATCCATCTTGGAAATAAGCCACGTGGTATAACTAAGCATGTACTGCCTAAGCAGATGTGATGCCCATACCAGAGCACAACACGTCCTTTCCAGCATTGATTAATTCATCTCACATGCAGTAAACTTCTTGCTTAGATAGTACATGGCTTGCTCCTTTTTCCCAGAATCATCGTGCTGACCCAACACGCACCCCATAGATTCGTCCAACACAGTCATGTACAGGAAAATAGGTCTTCCTATTACAGGTGGCATGAGCATTGGGGGGTTTGCGAGACTCTGTTTGATCTTCTCGAAGGCCTCTTGGCAGTCACTGTTCCACAGGACCGCCTGGTTCTTACGTAATAGCTTGAAAATGGGCTCACAGGTAGGGGTGAGTTGCGAGATAAATCTCGTGATATAATTTAACCTGCCCAAGAACCCCCGAACCTGCTTCTCCGTGCATGGTTCCGGCATTTCAAGGATGGCCTTCACTTTCTCGGGATCTATCTCTATCCCTTTCTGACTTACGATAAATCCTAGCAACTTCCCCGACTTTACCCCGAAGGTGCATTTGGTTGGGTTTAATTTTAGTTGGTATTTCCGCAACCTTCCAAACAGCTTACGTAGATTGACAAGGTGTTCGTCCTCAGTCCGAGACTTGGCAATCATGTCATCTACGTAGACCTCTATTTCCTTATGCATCATGTCATGGAACAACACCAACATGGCACGCTGATAGGTTGCCCCAGCATTTTTCAGCCCGAAGGCCATCACTTTATAGCAGAATGTCCCCCATAGGGTGACGAAAGTGGTCTTCTCTACATCTTCGGGTGCCATCTTTATTTGATTATACCCCGAGAAACCATCCATAAATGAGAAAAGGGCGAATTTGGTTGTATTATCCACCAATATATCAATGTGTGGCAGGGGAAAATTGTCTTTAGGACTGGCTCGGTTCAAGTCCCGGTAGTCTACACACATTCGAACCTTGCCGTCCTTTTCCGGGACCGGGACAATGTTGGCCACCCACTCCAGGTACCGGACCACAGCTAAGAAACCTGCATCAAACTGCTTCCTTACTTCTTCTTTAATTTTTAAAGACATCTCGGGTCTCATTCTTCGTAACTTTTGCTTAACCGGGGAAGACCCAGGGTTCAAAGGCAACTTATGCTGCACAATGTCGGAATCCAGACCGGGCATGTCTTGATATGACCATGCAAAGACATCTTGATACTCTTCAAGAAGGGTTATCAAGCCTTGGCGGATAGGCGCGGTCATACCGGTACCTACCTTTACTTCTTTCTTTTCCTCCGTGGTCCCCAAGTTTACCAATTCGGTTTCTTCTTGGTGAGGCTTCATTTCACGTTCTTCCTGAGCGACCAACCTCTCCAACTCTGGTGACAGGACGTCCTCTTCCTCTTCCTCGTTTATCGTTTGGCTTATGTCTGGATCGAAATCGATTGTCAAACCCTCGTTGTTAGGATCCTCAAAGAATCGACCCTCATATCTATACCAAAAAAGACAAAAGAAACCAAAACATGCAAAATGATATGAGAAAAGGTGGAACTGCAAGAACATATGAAACAAGATCTCTTTGTTTATTTAATAAGGTAGGTTTCACAAAACAAAAGAGAAAGGAAATCTATAGGCTCTAATTACATTGAATCAGCGGTATAGACTTCTGACTGGCTTATCACGCGCCAGTTCCCCACTTGGGAATCGGGGTGGCACGGTTGCACAAAATTTGGTGGGTCTTGAGGGAACTCCTCTTCTATTGCAGCCACCTCCTCCTCGAACACCATTCCAGCGCTGGTGAAACACTGGCTAATACGGCCGGGCCATACCCTATCCGCCCGAAGTCTTGACGGCACATTCCTCCTCCCCGGCATCCCGAGTTCATACCCTAATCCATATTTGTATGGATTTCCCTTAATATCAACCACGTCGGTATTCCCGAGGTCGTCCTTTCCTAGACCCATGCCGTGCTCAAATCCGTTCCTAAGCATAACACGCGCCACCATTATGGCCGCGTTGGAGAGAGAAGGTAGCAACAGACTTGGTTCCACAAAGGCGCAGCTTACCACCTCGAATGATTGGAAAGCCATTTCCAATGATTCTTCTGCCGCTTCTATGTATGGGGCGGAGGAGGGGCAGCTCACTAACATATCCTCTTCACCCGACACTATCACTAAAAGTCCACCCACTGCGAACTTCAATTTCTGGTGAAACGTTGAAGGGACCACTCCCAGCGCATGAATCCAAGGTCTCCCCAAGAGACAGCTATAGGCGGGATTTATGTCCATTACTTGAAACACCACATTGCAAGTATGGGGGCCTATCTGAATGGGAATGTCGATTTCCCCCATCACTTCCCACCGAGTACCATCAAAGGCTCACACCACCATCGAGCTCGGTTTTAAACGTGACGCACTAAAAGGAAGCTTTTCCAAAGTGGTCTTCGGGATCACATTCAAACTTGATCCATTGTCGATAAGTACCTTTGCAACAACATGGTCCATACATCTCACCGACACATGTAGAGCCTTGTTGTGTCCTCTCCCCTCAATGGGAATCTCTTCTTCCGCAAACGCGATATAATTGTTGGTGGTTATATGATTAACGATGCCTTCGAAACCCTACACTGAGATATCATGTGCTACATGGGCATCGTTAAGGACCTTTATCAACAGCGCGCGATGAGGCTCGGAATTTATGAGCAGTTCAAGCAAAGAGATCCTTGCTGGAGTTTTATTCAGTTGCTCGATTACCTTAAACTCGCTTTGTTGCATGAGGCGGAGGAACTCATGGGCCTCTTCCAAAGTCACTGTTTTTCCTTGAAGACCCTCTTTCTTTTCGGCCCCTCTTACTACTGGAGGATCTACTTCTTTCGAGGGGGTGGCTACGTCTGTGGGCTCTTGGATCATGGGCGCTTTTCCCTTGGAGGGCAACTCCGCCGGGTGAGGGGAGGCGAACACCCGACCACTGCGGGTTATGCCACTGAGGCCAGTGATGTTGGTCACCGTAGCTAACAGGGAGTCAACTTCGGTCGCAACTCTTTCACTGAACGCGGGAGGGGTATACTTCCACGGAACGGCCTTATTACTTTGATATGCAAATGGCGTCGGCTTGGGCGCTTTCTGGGGATACATGGGTGTGGAGTCGGTCCCTTTCCTAGTAAAACATATCACTAGGGCCTTGGGGGTTAGAGGAACCTTCTTCTCTTCCGACTGCATGAAAATTTGTGGTTCTTCCCTCCCTCCTATGGACACTTCAAGCTGCCCGCAATCCATGAACCGCTGAAGCAATTCTTCTACCGCGGGACAGGTTTCCATGTCATGCAACTCCCCGAGGTGAAACAAACACTCTTCCCTTTCGCCTCCGCCAAGGGAGACCATACACGCCGCTTGCAGCGATTGGTAGATGAAGCGTCTGGAAGTAGCTACCTCTCCTAAACTCTTTGCCCGTGATGGCCCATCCTCTTCGGTGGCGTTCACGCTAGCCCCTCCATGAATAGCTAGCGGATTAGTTTTAACATTTGGGCCTTCCTCTTGAAACGATAGCCAACCGGCACTGATTAGGTGTTGTACCTTATATTTGAACGGGTGGCAGGAGTCAATGTTGTGTCCGGGAACTCCACTATGGTATGCACACTTGGCACCCGGGTTATACCACTTGGGGTAGGGTGGCTGGAGGACCTTCCCGGGTATGGCCACCACCAAATGATTCTCCAATAATGAAGGCCATAACTCGGAGTATGCCATGGGAATAGGAGAGAAGTTATCTTTTGGGGGCGGGTGCTGTGCATATTTATAGCTCGCGCCGGGGGCTGTATTATTAACTGGCCAGGAGCGGCCGGAGCTGTGCGTTGGGCCGGCGCTCTTTCTGCTGCGGGTGGTCCTTTTACTTGAGTCGGGAGGGAATTCCCGGCTCGGATTAAAAAATTTGGGGGATTGGGCTGGTATGAGCTTTGGATATTTTGGGGTGCTTTCATCCACGTCGGGGCGGTGGTGACTGTGTGGGCGTCTCCTTCCTTTTTCCTCGCGCCCACTACTGGGGCTCTTCTGTTGTTGTTGGGGGCCACATTGGAAGCATATTCGAACTTGCCTTTTCGTAGTCCGGATTCAATCCTTTCTCCGGCGAAGACGAGATCCGCAAAGTTAGCTGGCATGTAGCCTATCAGCTTTTCATAGTAGAACGTGTGTAACGTATCTACCATAATTGTGATCATCTCCCTTTCCGTCATGGGCGGTACGACTTGGGCTGCAAGATCTCTCCATCTTTGGGCATATTCCTTAATGGACTCATGCTCTCGCTTAGTCATACTCTAAAGCTGGTTCCGATCGGGAGCCATATCCGTATTGTACTGGTACTGCCTAATGAAAGTAGTTGCCAAGTCCTTCCATGATCGGATCTAGGAAGCTTCCAGGTTGGTATACCATGCTACAACTGCTCCGGCCAAGCTGTCTTGAAAGAAATGGACCAACAACTTTTCTTCCGCAGAATACGCCCCCATTTTTCAGCAATACATCTGAAGATGCCCTTTCAGACATGTCGTCCCTTTGTATTTATCAAAGTCCGGTACTTTGAATTTGGGAGGAATGACGATATTGGGTACGAGACATAAGTCCGCTGGATCCGAGAATGGGTAATTGCCGAGGCCCTCGACTTCTCTCAACCTCTCTTCAAGCGCCTCAATCTTTCCCTTATCTCTCACGAAGGGAACAGATTCTTTTACGGGTGTGGGTGAAATCGGGATATGGCGGACTATGTTTGGTTGGGGTAGTTCATGGGGGGACGGATCTTTGAGGTGGAGCAGGGGACCGAGATGGGTATGTCCTTCCTCATCGTCTTGCCCAGGATAGTCGTCATAAGGTGGGAGTTGCCCCTCGAAAGTAGGGGCTTGGCTTAAATCTTCCGGGGTGGCACGGGGAGTGAAGTCCGGAGGCAAGCCATAAGGATAAGCTTGCGGGCTATACCTTCGACCAAACACTGTCGTATTTCTGTCTCGGCCCGGATTTAAGGTGGGTTGCAGCACCGGCTCCGCTTCCCTAACTGTACTGGAGGCGGTTGCCGTGGCTTTATCCTCAATAGTTTTCTGGAGTTTTAACATGACCTCCGAGATGGAAGCCATTTGATCTTTTAAAGCCGATAGATCGGCCTTCATCTGTTCCTGCACGCCCTCTTCATTATCCATTTTTCTGGATCGAGTGTTATAGGGGTGCCTTGGTGTTTTCTTAGTTATGATGAAATTCCCAAAGAAATAAACAACGGTGAGTATGCCACCAAAACATGAATATGCAAATAAATGATCGGAGCACTTAGATCCACCCCAAGGGTTTTTTAGATAACATGATGAGTTCAGAACTTCTCATTTTATAAAAAGAACAAAGCTTTCATCTAGCCAAGATTATACAAAGGTGTTACAAGAGAACCTAACGGTTTCTAATTATGTGGGCCATCAAATCTATCATGTGTTGACAGTAATTGATTAGACCATGAATCTCCTCGGGGGCCGTACACACTTCAGCCATGGCTTTTGCTTTGGCTAATAGACGCGGGAGGTCTTGACTTCCATTCAAGGTCAAGGCGAACCTATCCATCCACATAGTCGCTCCTTGATGCAATGCATCAATCACCCTCCCTCTTGCTTCTTTTTCGGCGTACACTTGTGCAAAATCCTCCACTAGCCTTTGTTCATGGGCCACAGACTGGTTCAACTCTTCCTTGTATTGCCCTATGATAGCTAGCATGCTTTGCTCTGTGGCTTCCAAGTGTTGAGCCAAACTCCTCTTGGACCTTGCGCAAGCAGCTAACTCTTCTTTTAAGATCATGCCATGCACCCGTGACCAGTCTCTTTCCTCTCTTCGGAGCTTGAGCTCATTGTTGCTACCCCACAATGCTCCCCAGAATTTCTCTCGGCCATATTCCTCCTTGCGGGCCCTTTTAGTTTCTTGTTCAAGGGCTCTTGCAGTGGCCACGTTTTCCTCTTGTAACTCGGTGCACTCTTTCCGGATGTGTGTAGCGGCTGATTTGAACTTCTCCTTGGCGAGTCTCGCCTTCCCTAGCTCTAATTTTAGAGCTTGGACTTCTTCATCTTCCTCCGGAGCTTCAAAGTTCTCCTCATTGATAACTTTCAATTTGGAGAGCCAATCTAACCCTCGCGTGTGAACTCTTAGCCATCCATGATAACCATCGATGACGCCATTTCGGATGCCTCTAAGCTCCTTGTCTTTCTTCAACGGACTTCTCCACGCCTTGTGGACTCTTTGTATCACCTTGAGACTTCTCGCGCCTAGATCCCTCATAAGGAAAGGCGAGAGACTTTCTTCGGTTGGCGCTCCCCTCATGGGGTACCCTAGCTGTCTTATGGCGAGTGTGGGATTATAATTAATACAACCCCTAGTTCCTATCAATGGAACATTAGGGTAGTCCCCACACGAGAAGAGAACTCCTTCCTTGCCTTCCTTCCAACGAGGAAACCAATTGATTGCGTTGCCTCCTATTCCAGCCAAATGTTGGTCCCAATCGACTCTTCCTTTTTCGGCGCATGAGCGATATCTTTGAAGCGGACACGGGTGTATGGTGTCTTGTTGAAATAGGTGTGAAACTATCCACACACAGAGAGCGGGTAAACAACAGACAATCCGTGCACTATTTTTCTCACATCTCCGGTCAAAGGTATCAAACAAATCTGCCAAGATAGCCACCACTGGACTCTCCTTGCTATGGTGATATGCGAGGAAAGCGTCAATGGCAGCCAAGTCCACCAAACCGTCCACGTTCGGAAAGAGGACAACCCCAAAAATCAACAAAGCTAATATATCCGCAAACGGGCCCCACTTCTCTTGGCTCGCCATATCCCTTGCCTTGCCTTCCAAATATTTCCGTGGCAGGCCCACTATGCCGTTGCGAGTTTGCTTCATGCAATCCAACTCTCTTGCCGAATCCCCGACCACAGCAGCAATCTTGCTCAAGGAGGGAAGAAACCCGGAGAAAAGATACGGTTTTCTCCCCCCAAGAGGGCATCCTAGTATCTCCTCAAACTCTTCAATAGTCGGTACCATTTGGAAGTCCCCAAACGTGAAGCACCTCAACGGCTGGTCATAGTATTGGGCGAGGGATACGACAGCTTCCGTAAATACCTCCGCCGCGGTCAAATCTAGAATCTTTCCGTACACTTTGCGAAAGGCTTGCCTTTGGAGAGGTCCCATCAATCGTCCCAATTCCTTGAGGCTGGTGACATCTAGACTTTTAACCTTGACTTGATAAAACCTTTTGCCGTTTTGATTTGTCCCCATCATTTACCTAAAAAAAAGGGGTGGATCAAGACTCTGACATGAATGATGCAATGCGTATGCATGAAACGGAAAGAAAACAACACAAAGGGGTAATTCACACATACGAGATCGCGGGGATCCAATTTTAATGCTACGTTTTGGGCATGATGGCGCCTCAACATAGTATTAAAAAGGTCACGTATTATCCTAATGAAACCAAACATCACTAGCAAAACTATAAACTGGTGCTATTTACCAAATATGCATGAGAACGAATGGCACGGAGCGTGTTTGCTCTTTGCCCCTATTTGAGAACCTATAGGACAATATCTAGGGGTCTCTAATAACTACTCCCCAACAATTCATAACTCACACGGCTGTTTTCTAGAGGTATCATCACTCAAGATAATAATATTGTGGCGGTATGGAATACCAACGACAACACATTATAAAGAGAGAAAGCTCTAGACGAGGTTTCACTATTATCAAGCAAGTCGGAGACCTATCATGATAATAGATTCACCTCCACTCCTTAAATTCCCATGAACCCGGGTATAGGGCCCCTTTTTTACTCAAACCTGTGGGTGCTTAGAATGCAGTGTAAAAAATGCGAAATAGACAACAGTTATTTACATTTTATACAGTTCAACAAATGCACACACGAAGTTTCACAAATCCACAATTCCTTAAAATAGGCCTAACTCACAAAAAGGTCCCCAGTGGAGTCGCCAACTGTCGCAACATGCCCTTCGCGGGCGAGCGAGGGCGAGGCTCACGAGTGCGCTTTCCAAAGGAGGAAAGATGCGCGGAGTCGCCACCAACGTTTATTTGTGGAAAACGTCGGAAAAACCGAAGGAAACCGGTCGAATGAAAATTCTAAGTTCGGGAGTTGTATCTACGTTTGAGGAAGGTATTAGCACCTCTCACATTTGTCCCAAAGGACAACAGCCTATTTTTAAGAATTGTGGAATTGTGTTACCTTAACTTTTATTTCTTTTTATTTTTTGAGGTCGACAAAAGCAGGGCTTTTGCTCCTACGTACCCTCCATCGAAGAGGAAATCAGACCTACGTAGTTCTTTCTTATGCGTGAATCAAGTGATTCTTTTTACTTGAAAGGTGATCATTTTAAGGCGTTGGACCTTAAAAATGATCCATTTTACTTGGTAAGAAACTGAAATGATAAACTTTCAAAACCTTATTTTTGTGAACGAGCTTGACTAGGCGAGTTGATTTTAGCCTTAGTTTCACTTTAGTTATTAGTCAATTCAATTAAGAATGAGAAATCCCAAAGAGAAAATGTCCGATTGATTTTTTGCTTTATTCTACTAAAAGGTATTTTTTCTGATTATTATATTATTATTTTACCTCTTTTTTGATTTTCGACGTGGTTACGGCACGACCGAACGGTCGGAATTCATTTTAACAGAAATTAACAAATGATACAATTCAAATGATCAGTGGAAATTTATTTTATTTTTAGATTAGGCGAGAAATGACTTAAGTAAATGACTGAAGCACGTCAAAAGGGGGTATAGAAAGCGAATGAAAACGAGAATAAAAATACATCAAACAAAATGTGGACCACCACGGGTACATAAAATGAATTGAAAAGCTCGGTTTGAGGTACTTACCCATTGAAGACTGAAGAAAATGAAGAACGAACGATGAATGTTGAAGAATGGTCGAGAATCTTCGCGTAATTACTCACGGAAACGTTACGGAAGCACCTCGGCTTGGATTTTCTTCACGGAAATAATTTGCCTCAGCAATTTCGAGAGAGGGAGAAGTGCCAGGAAGGCTGAACCCTTTTCTTCTTCACTCCTCCCCCTATTTATAGCAAAATAGGGGAGGAGCTTGCCACCCAGCTCGCCCAGGCGAGCAAGGTTGCTTCCTCCAGAAGCAACAGCCTTCTGGAGGAAGAATCTGGAAGGCCCATCAGGCAGTTTTATTATTTGGGCTCATTTAGCTAATTTGATGTTTTTAATCTAATTTCAGGAATTAATGAAACATTGGGCTTAATCCGGATTTTGGTTATGGACTTGAAGAGGGCAAATAAAGCAGCGCTTACCTTAGTTAATTTCTAATTAGGAAATTTCGCAATTTTATTTTATGTTGTTCAGTGTTTATTTCATTTTGGGCCAGAGTATTGTAATAGGGCCCAGTGACTTTGAGTGACTCTTTTTAAATAGCAGCCTTGGGATTCGTGGAAGGCTATTCTGTGATGCTATTCATTATTCAGAGCTTTTGTTTTAGGGTTTTACGTTTTCTGCTTTGATGCTATTGTTCACTAATGCAATTTTACATTTTCTGCTTCTAATTACAATTTCGTTCTTGTTTCTTCTTCTACTTTCAATTTCGTTTCTGTCCTATTTACGTTTCTGTTCATTTACATTTCTGTTCGTTTACGTTTCTGCTTCATGTTTCATTTACGTTTTCTGTTTGAATCTATGGAAGGCTAAATATTTTGGTGTTGTTTCCTTTTGAGGACGAAGCCCAACTCTCTTTGAGGTTTCGTTTATAATGTGGTTTCCTGGCAGTTTTCCCTTCACCAGTTAACCCAAATTCGTGAACATTAATCAGTGCACGCTTCGTGTTCGATTAATTGCCTCTGAGCCTAACTTGTGTTCATGCTTAATGGACGAAAGACTAACTAGTGTATGTGGTGCCTAATCACGTATTGACAACCCTAAGTTGATTTTCGCTTAGTAAATTGAAATAGGGTTGGATTAAGTGGTTAACTGTTAGGGACAAATTCTCCATGACCCAGGATAAGAGAATGGCTTCTGAATCAGAGGAAACAACCTGTTTTTAATATTAGTAGTTTCATATTCCAGTTTACTTATTCTGCTCTTTAATCACAAAACAAACAAACCCCCCCTAATCGTTACTGTTACTGCGCAAGTATATTATGAACATTTGGTTTGTCATTGCTCGTTGGGAAACGACCTAGGATCACTTCCTAGTTACTGCATTTTCATGTTTATTTGATTCGGGTACGGCCTCGATCAGAGCATCTTTCAAAGGAGGAAAATGCGCGGAGTCGCCACCAACGTTTATTTGTGGAAAACGTCGAAAAAACCGAAGGAACCGGTCATGAAGAATATTCCAGATTCGGGAGTTGTATTTAAGTTTGAGGAAGGTATTAGCACCTCTCACGTTTGTCCCAAAGGACAACAGCCTTAAATTAGAATCGTGTTAAATTGTGTATCTAAACTTTTATTTCTTTTTTATTTTTGAGGTCGACAAAAGTGGGGCTCTTGCTCCTACGTACCCTCCATCGAAGAGGAAATCAGACCTACGCAGTTCTTT
Source organism: Glycine max (assembly GCF_000004515.6). Taxonomy (NCBI): domain Eukaryota; kingdom Viridiplantae; phylum Streptophyta; class Magnoliopsida; order Fabales; family Fabaceae; genus Glycine; species Glycine max. Next base: position 28,276,792 of record NC_038254.2, read on the forward strand.
CTAAAGGGGGAATCAAGCGATTCTTTTTTCTTGGAAGATGGTCCTTTTAAGGCGTTGGATCTTAAAATGATCCATTTTTACTTGGTGTGAAAAACTGAGGTATCGAATCTTAAAATCCTTTTTACTGATTTTTTGCAGATGAGCTTGACTTTTTGAGTTGATTTTAGCCTTAGTTTCACTTTAGTTATTAGTCAATTCAATTAAGAAAGAGAAATCCCAAAGAGAAACGTCCGATTGATTTTTTTTGGTTTATCTTACTAAAAGATATTTTTTTATTATTATATTATTATTTTACCTCTTTTTGGTTTCCAACGTGGTTACGGCATGACCGAACGGTCGGATTTCATTTTAACAGAAATTAACGGATATTACAAATCAAATGATCGGTGGAAATTTATTTTATTTTTTGATTAGGCGAGAAAATGACTTAAGTAAATGACTAAAGCACGTCAAAAGGGGGTACGGAAAGTAAATGAAACGAGAATAAAAGTACACGAAATAAATGGGGACCACCAAGGGTACATAGAATGAATTGAAAAGTTCAATTTCGGGAACTTACCGGTTGAAGACCGAAGAACGACGAAGAACGAACGACGAACGACGAAGAACGGTTGAAAATCTTTGCGAAATCACCCACGGAAACGTTATGGAAGCGCCTCGGTTTGGATTTTTTTCACGGAAACAATTTTCCTCACTAATTTTAAGTGATTACGAAGTACCAGAAGGGCTGAACCACTTTCTCCTTCACTCCTCCCTCTATTTATAGGAAAATAGGGGAGGAGCTTGCCACCCAGCTCGCCCAGGCGAGCCAGGTTGCTTCCTCCAGATGCAACCGCCTTCTGGAGGAACATCCTGGAAGGCCCAAATGGGCCTGGTTGCTATTTGCACCCCCTTTTTACTAAATACACCCCCTTGCCTTTTTTGTGATTCTTTTTCCGTAACGTTACAAAACTTTACGAATTTTGTAATGATACTTGTTTTCTTTCTGTAAGGTTACGGAACCTTACGGGTCTTGTAATTACTCCTTTTTTAGCTTTCGGAATGTTACGGAAACTCACGGATTGCGTAACAATACTTCCTTTTGATTTCTGGCATGTTACGGAATTTCACAGATTGCGTAACAGTGCTTCCTTTTTATTTCCGGCATGTCTCGAAACTTCACGTATTGTGCAACAAAGGGTGCCAAGTACCTCAAAGCGGTCAACCAAAGGTTGCATGCCATCAAACAATAGAAATGTAGGATTTCGTTATTTTTGGGTCTTGTATTTAGGGCTCCATAATGTAGGTAGGGTACCCTAGAAATGTAGGATTTTTCAGCCCTTGTATTTTAGGGTACCTAGACTAGTTTTCGTATTGGGGGTATTTTTTGAATTTCACATGCATTAAGTGAATATTTAATGTGTGTGTGGAGAAATAAATTTAATTGAATTGGGAGAAGCCCAATCCAATTAAATTTTAGAGGGAGAGGTGAGCATTTGCTTGCTACACCCCATTGTCACATCATATAGTCACACTTTGTGCATGTCCTTCATGCTTTACATGCCTCATGACACCTAAGCACACTTAGTGGAGAATCTTGGACTTGATCTTGGATTAGTGGGCTGAACCATAGCTAAAATTCACTAATCATAATTAGTGAAATTTTGGCTCCAAAATTTGGCTCCACAAATTCAATTTCAAATTCAAGTGAAATTTGAATAGAAATTCAAATTTCCCTCCAATTTTGTGTGACACTTAGGCTATAATTAGAGGTCATGTGTGTGCATTTTTTTAACTTTGATCATTTGAAAATTAAACTTCGGATTTTAGAGCTCTTTTTGAGAACAAAATTTCGTGCTCTTCTCTTCCTCCCCCTTCATTCATCTCCATCTTCCTCCAAGCTCTTATCCATGGCCTCCTATGGTAGTGAGCTTCTTCTAGACTCATCTTCTCCTTGAAGTGGCATCTACTCTCTCTCTTCCTTCTCCATTCCACTGCCATTCATCTTCCAAGAAGCAAAGGAATCCATTGATGAAGAAGATCTTAGACCTACAAGCTCCAATGGAGCCTACATCATGACCCTTCGCTCAGCGAACATGCACAGCTCATCCTTCTTCCAGATTCTTCCTCGCACTTAGTCAAGGAATGTTGCACTCAGCGGATGGCTCGCTAAGCCAGCAGATTGGCTTAGCAAGTGTATGAAAATCAACACTTCACAAGCTTGCCTAATTAACCTGAAATTGAGAGAAAATGATTATTAAACACACAAAACAGAATTACTAAGTATTTATTATCTATCTTCAACTAAAAGAACTTATAACACTACAAAATAACCATAAATTGGAGGAGTTTGATACAATTTACACAAGTTTTATACACAAAAGTTAATCATATTCACCGACTAACAACTCCCTCAAGTTTACAATTTTGCTTGTCCTCAAGCAAATAAAGAACAGAGCATTGGTCCCCAAGTGACAAAAATATGCAGTGATTATGTACAAAGGTGTATGCAGCAAAAGTCACTAATTGCATGATACAAGAATGGAGCAAAATTCTCTCATCAGTATTCTTTCACAAAATATGCAGTTATTCAAAGAGAAGAATAAAATGTAACCTGTACAATTAGATGAAGTTTGGCATAAGACAGATATTAAGGAAAGTAGCTTAAACCACAGTCTCACGGCTACTGTTTCACTCAAGCACAAGTGTCTAAGTTATTCATTAATAACAACTAGCAAGCAGTCCAATCTTTGCACTTCATCTCATGCCATAAAGTCAAAAATGTATAAACAAAATCAGAAGGACTTTCCTAGGCTTGTAGTGAGGCTTGGCTACAAAAATTCATTGGTTTTTCTAGGATTCAAAGGCTTAGATTTTAAAAGAGCACAAATCCTACACTTATCCAAGTGATCTTTTTAATACAATTAGCTTGCTCACTAGCTTTTCACTGTCATTTGCTTTTGACCTTATTACATGAGCACACATTTTCTTTGATTGCTTTCTTTTTCTTTCTTCTCTTTTTTTAACACACAACTTATGTGTTGTGTGTGCTGATGCTTTATCTCTTTCTTTGGATCCCAATTAGTTCCACTCCCCCAAATTTGGGGTAAATTTTCCTTGAACCATATGCTCTCCTAGAGTCTAAACAAGGTATCTGGAGATAATCATTTAGGTTCAGGGTTCAATTATTGACAAAATCATTCAGCTCATAAAGCGTGCAAATGATACAATTATAATTCAGGGTAAGCTTTTTGGTCAAAAGGCTTGTGTATGCACAATCATGGCCTCCACCATGTCCTCATTTATACATTTCATTCTAAAATTCAGAGATTGATGCAAAGATTATTACTCATAGCTAGTCGTTGACTCACAGTTTAAGTTCACACTCTCACCGGTTTTGGTTCAAGCTTTTCTTTCTCAATCAATTTGTCTACTGACCAACAATTCTAAATGCAAGTTCACATTCTTGTTCTTTCTTTGTCTAACATACACACTTGCTCAAACTCATGAAAAGAAACACAAATTCCATCACAATCACGCATTCAATCCAAAATCAAACCATACACCAATTTTCACCAAAAGATAAAAGTGTTTCACTGCATAATCATCAAAATCAAGTCAAACTGTTCTGAATGCTTCAAAATAAGCATTAACCAAAATCACTAAAAACCAATGTACTGAAACTATAATACAGTTATAATCATAGAGATCAACAGAGTTTGAGCATCCTCCTCATCTATCAGATGGAAAGATTGGGGAATCAAAGAGAGCAACAACTTCTCCGGATGAGGAATCAGAAAGATCAACAGCTCCTCCAACTGGGGAATCAGGGGGATCAGCTACTTCTCCAGCTGGTGAATCATGGGGAGCAGCAGTTTCTCTAGATGGGAAATCGGAGATGATAATCAGAGGTGGAGATGGGGGAACCACTTCAAGCTCAGGAGAAGAAGGTGGATTCACCACTGGAGATTGTGGGTCAGCTGGCTCTGGATCAACCTATGTAGGTGTGGGCTCAGGAGGGGCAGCCTCGTTGGGTCTCGCCAATGGAAGTTGAGCTTCAGGCCAGGTTACTTGCTCAAGAAAATGCTCTATAGGAATGATTGGCCTGTTATGAGCCAACTCTTGCAGGCTGTCATACCCTAATTTCGTTCGGGGATTATTACTTGATGACATGCAACCTTTGGATAGCCGCTTTGAGATACTTGGCGTCCTTTGTTGCACAATAAATGAAGTCCCGAGACGTGTCAGAAATCAAAAGGAAGCAGGTTTGCGCGATCCGTGAAATTCCGTAATGTGGCAGAAATCGAAAAAAGGTGTTTTTGCGCAATCCGTGAGTCTCCGTAACTTCTTAAGAAGGCTCAAAAAGAGTAAATACATAATCCGTAAGGATTCGTAACCTTGCGGAAGGAAAATAAGTATCGTTACGAAAGTCGTAAAGTTTCGTAACGTTACGGAAAAAGAATTACCAAAAAAATAGAAGGGGGGTACATTTAGTAAAAAGGCGGTACAAATAGCAATTTGGCCCACTTGGGCCTTCCAGATCCTTCCTCCAGAAGGCTGTTGCTTCTGGAGGAAGCAACCATGCTTGCCTGGGCAAGCTGGGTGGCAAGCTCCTCCCCTATTTTGCTATAAATAGGGGGAGGAGTGAAGAAGAAAAGGGTTCAGCCTTCTTGGCACTTCTCCCTCTCTCGAAATTGCTGAGGCAAATTATTTCCGTGAAGAAAATCCAAGTCGAGGCGCTTCCGTAACGTTTCTGTGAGTAATTACGCGAAGATTCTCGACCGTTCTTCAACATTCATCGTTCGTTCTTTGTTTTCTTTAGTCTTCAACGGGTAAGTACCTCAAACCGAGCTTTTCAATTCATTCTATGTACCCGTGGTGGTCCACATTTTGTTTCATGTATTTTTATTCTCGTTTTCATTTGCTTTTTATACCCCCTTTTGACGTGCTTAAGCCATTTATTTAAGTCATTTATCGCTTAATCTAAAAATAAAATAAATTTCCACCGATCATTTGAATTGTATCATCCGTTAATTTTGGTTAAAATGAATTCCGACCGTTCGGTCGTGCCGTAACCAAGTTGGAAATAAAAAAAGAGGTAAAATAATAATATAATAATCAAAAAATACCTTTTAGTAAAATAAAGCGAAAAAATCAATCGGACGTTTTCTCTTTGGGATTTCACATTCTTAATTGAATTGACTAATAAACTAAAGTGAAACTAAGGCTAAAATCAACTCGCCTAGTCAAGCTTGTCCACAAAAAATAGGATTTTGAAAGTTTATCATTTCAGTTTCTTACCAAGTAAAATGGATCATTTTTAAGGTCCAGCGCCTTAAAATGATCACCTTTCAAGTAAAAAGAATCACTTGATTCACGCATAAGAAAGAACTATGTAGGTCTGATTTCCTCTCCAGAGGAGGGTACGTAGGAGCAAAAGCCCCGCTTTTGTCGACCTCAAAAAATAAAGAAATAAAGTTAAGGTAACACAACTTCCACAATTCTAAAAAATAGGTTGTTGTCCTTTGAGACAAACGTGAGAGGTGCTAATACCTTCCTCAAGCGTAAATACAACTCCCGAACTTAGAATTTTCATTTTGACCGGTTTACTTCGGTTTTTCCGACATTTTCCACAAATAAACATTGGTGGCGACTCCGCGCACCTTTCCTCCTTAAATGAAAAGCGCACCTGTGAGCCTCGCCTTCGCTCGCCCGCAAAAGGGCACGTTGCGATAGTTGGCGACTCCGCTGCGGACATTTTTGTGAGTTAGGCCTATTTTAAGGAATTGTGGATTTGTGAAACTTCGTGTGTGCATTTGTTGAACTGTGTAAAATGTAAATAACTGTTGTTTATTTCGCATTCTTTACACTGCATTCTAAGCACCCACGGGTTTGAGTAAAAAAGGGGCCCTATACCCGGGTTCATGGGAATTTAAGGAGTGGAGGTGAATCTATCATCATGCTAGGTCTCCGACTTGCTTGATAATAGTGAAACCTCATCTAGAGCTTTCTCTCTTTATAATGTGTTGTCGCTGGTATTCCATACCGCCACAATATTATTATCTTGAGTGATGATACCTCTAGAGAATGACCGTGTGAGTTATAAATTGTTGGGAAGGAGTTATTAGAGACCCCTAGATATTGTCCTATAGGTTACCAAATAGGGGCAAAGAGCAAACACGCTCTGTGCCATTCGTCCTCATCATTTTTTGGTAAATAGCACCAATTTATAGTTTTGCTAGTGAGGTTTGGTTTCTTTAGAGTAATATGTAACCTTTTAAAATGCTACGTCGAGGCGCCATCATGCCCAAACGTAGCATTAAAGTTGGATCTCTGCAGTCTCGTATGTGTGAATTACCCATTTGTGTTGTTTTCTTTCCGTTTCATGCATACGCATTGCATCATTCATGTCGGAGTCTTGATCCACCCCTTTTTTAGGTAAATGATGGGGACAAATCCAAACGGCAAAAGGTTTTATCAAGTCAAGGTTAAAGGTCTAGATGTCACTAGCCTCAAGGAATTGGGACGATTGATGGGACCCCTCCAAAGGTAAGCCTTTCGCAAAGTCTACGGGAAGATTCTAGATTTGACTGCAGCGGAGGTATTTATGGAAGCTGTCGTATCCCTCGCCCAATACTATGACCAATCGTTGAGGTGTTTCACGTTAGGGGACTTCCAAATGGTACCAACTATTGAAGAGTTTGAGGAGATATTAGGATGCCCTCTTGGGGGGGAGAAAACCGTATCTTTTCTCCGGCTTTCTTCCTTCCTTAAGCAAGATTGCAGCTGTGATTGGAGATTCAGCAAAAGAGTTGGATCGCATGAAACAAACTCGTAATGGAATAGTGGGCCTGCCACGGAAATACTTGGAAGGCAAAGCAAGGGATATGGCGAGCCAAGAGAAGTGGGGCCTGTTTACGGATATTTTAGCTTTGCTGATTTTTGGGGTTGTCCTCTTTCCGAACGTTGACGGTTTGGTAGACTTAGCCGCCATTGATGCTTTCCTCGCATATCACCATAGCAAGGAAAGTCCAGTGGTGGCTATCTTGGCAGATTTGTTTGACACCTTTGACCGGAGGTGTGAGAAAAACAGTGCACGGATTGTCTATTGTTTACCTGCTCTCTGTGTGTGGTTGATTTCACACCTATTCCGACAAGACACGAGACACCCGTGTCCGCTGCAAAGCTATCGCTCATGCGCCGAAAAAGGAAGAGTCGATTAGGACCAACATTTGGCTGGGATAGGGGGCAGCGCGATCAATTGGTTTCCTCGTTGGAAGGAAGACAAGGAGGGAGTTCTTTTCTCGTGTGGGGACTACCCTAACGTTCCACTGATATGGACTAGGGGTTGTATTAATTATAATCCCACACTCGCCATAAGACAGCTAGTGTATCCCATGAGGGGAGCGCCAACCGAAGAAAGTCTCTCACCTTTCCTTGTGAGGGATCTAGGCACGCAAGGTCTCAAGGTTATACAAAGAATCCACAAGGCGTGGAGGAGTCCGTTGAAGAAAGACAAGGAGCTTAGGGGCATCCGAAATGGCGTCATCGGAGGTTATCATGGATGGCTAAGAATTCATGCGCGAGGGTTAGATTGGCTCTCCAAATTGAAAGTTATCGATGAGGAGAACTTCGAAGCTCCGGAGGAAGATGAAGAAGTCCAAGCTCTAAAACTAGAGCTAGGGAAGGCAAGACTCGCCAAGGAGAAGTTCAAATCAGCTGCTACACACATCCAGAAGGAGTGCACCGAGTTACAAGAGGAAAACGCAGCCACTGCAAGAGCCCTTGAACATGAAACCAAAAGGGCCCACAAGGAGGAATATGGCCGAGAGAAATTCCGAGGAGCACTATGCGGTAGCAAAAATGAGCTCAAGCTCCGAAGAGAGGAGAGAGATCGGTCACGGGTGCATGGCATGATCTTAAAAGAGGAGTTAGTTGCTTGCGCGAGGTCCAAAAGGAGTTTGGATCAACACTTGGAAGCCACGGAGCAAAGCATGCTAGCTATCATAGGGCAATACAAGGAAGAGTTGAACCAGTCTGTGGCCCATGAACAAAAGCTAGTGGAGGATTTTGCATAAGTGTACGCCGAGAAAGAAGCAAGAGGGAGGGTGATTGATGCGTTGCATCAAGAAGCGACTATGTGGATGGATAGGTTCGCCTTGACCTTGAATGGAAGTCAAGACCTCCCGCGTCTATTAGCCAAAGAAAAAGCCATGGCTAAAGTGTGTACGGCCCCCGAGGAGATTCATGGGCTAATCAATTACTGTCAACACTTGATAGATTTGATGGCCCATATAATTAGGAATCGTTAGGTTCTCTTGTAACACCTTTGTATAGTCTTGGCTAGATGAATGCTTTGTTCTTTTTATAAAATGAGAAGTTCTGGACTCATCACATTATCTAAAAACCTTGGGGTGGATCCAAGTGCTCCAATCATCCATTTGCATACTCATGTTTTGGTGGCATACTCACCGTTGTTTATTTCTTTAGGAATTTCATCATAACTAAGAAAACACCAAGGCACCCCTATAACACTCGATCCAGAAAAATGGATAATGAAGAGGGCGTGCAGGAACAGATGAAGGTCGATCTATCGGCCTTAAAAGATCAAATGGCTTCCATCTCGGAGGTCATGTTAAAACTCCAGAAAACCATAGAGGACAAAGCCACGGCAACCGCCTCCAGTACAGTTAGGGAAGCGGAGCCGGTGCTGCAACCCGCTTTAAATCCGGGCCGAGACAGAAACACGGCCGTGTTTGGTCGAAGGTATAGTCTGCAAGCTTATCCTTATGGCTTACCTCCGGACTTCACTCCCCGTGCCACCCCGGAAGATTTAAGCCAAGCCCCTACTTTTGAGGGGCAACTCCCACCTTATGACGACTATCCCGGGCAAGACAATGAGGAAGGAGATACCCATCTTGGCCCCCTGCTCCACCTCAAAGATCCGTCCCCACATGAACTACCCCAATCGAACATAGTCCGCCATATCCCGGCCTCACCCATACCCGTAAAAGAATCTGTTCCCTTCGCGGAAGATAAGGGAAAGATTGAGGCGCTTGAAGAGAGGTTAAGAGCAGTCGAGGGCCTTGGCAATTACCCATTCTCGGACTTAGCGGATTTATGTCTCGTGCCCAATATCGTCATTCCTCCCAAGTTCAAAGTACCGGGTTTTGATAAGTACAAAGGGACGGCATGTCCAAAGGGGCATCTTCGGATGTATTGCCGAAAGATGGGGGCGTATTCTGCGGATGAAAAATTGTTGGTCCATTTCTTTCAAGACAGCTTGGCCGGGGCAGCTGTAGCATGGTATACCAATCTGGAAGCTTCCCAGATCCGATCATGGAAGGACTTGGCAACTGCCTTCATTAGGCAGTACCAGTACAATACGGATATGGCTCCCGATCGGAACCAGCTTCAGAGTATGACTAAGCGAGAGCATGAGTACATTAAGGAATATGCCCAAAGATGGAGAGATCTCGCAGCCCAAGTCGTACCGCCCATGACGGAAAGGGAGATGATCACAATTATGGTAGATACGTTACCTACGTTCTACTATGAAAAGCTGATAGGCTACATGCCAGCTAACTTTGCGGATCTCATCTTCGCCGGAGAAATGATTGAATCTGGACTACGGAAAGGCAAGTTCGAATATGCTTCCAATGTGGCCCCCAACAACAACACACGAGGAAAAATGAAGGAGACGCCCACGCAGTCACCACCGCCCCGACGTGGATGAAAGCACCCCAAAATATCCAAAGCTCATACCAGCCCAATCCCCCAAATTTTTAAATCTGAGTCGGGAATTCCCTCCCGACTCAAGTAAAAGCACCCCCCGTAGTAGAAAGAGCGCCGGCCCAATGCACAGCTCCAGCCGCTCCCCGGCCAGTTAATAATCAGAAGTCTATACCGCTGATTCAATGTAATTACAGCCTATAGATTTCCTTTCTCTTTTGTTTTGTAGAACCTACCTTATTAAATAAACAAAGAGATCTTGTTTCATCTTTTCTTGCAGTACCACCTTTTCTCATATCATTTTGCATGTTTTTGTTTCTTTTGTCTTGTTTGGTATAGATATGAGGGTCGATTCTTTGAGGATCCTAACAACGAGGGTTTGACAATCGATTTCGATCGAGATATAAGCCAAAAGGTAAATGAGGAAGAGGAAGAGGACGTCCTGTCACCAGAGTTGGAGAGGTTGGTCGCTCAGGAAGAACGTGAAATGAAGCCTCACCAAGAAGAAACCGAATTGGTAAACTTGGGGACCACGGAGGAAAAGAAGGAAGTAAAGGTAGGAACCGGTATGACCGCGCCTATCCGTCAAGGCTTGATAACCCTTCTTGAAGAGTATCAAGATGTCTTTGCATGGTCATATCAAGACATGCCCGGTCTGGATTCCGACATTGTGCAGCATAAGTTGCCTTTGAATCCTGGGTCTTCCCCGGTTAAGCAAAAGTTACGAAGAATAAGACCCGAGATGTCTTTAAAAATTAAAGAAGAAGTAAGGAAGCAGTTTGATGCAGGTTTCTTAGCTGTGGCGCGGTACCCGGAGTGGGTGGCCAACATTGTCCCGGTCCCGAAAAAGGACGGCAAGGTTCGAATGTGTGTAGATTACCGGGATTTGAACCGAGCCAGTCCTAAAGACAATTTTCCCCTGCCACACATTGATATATTGGTAGATAATACAGCTAAATTCGCCCTTTTCTCATTTATGGATGGTTTCTCGGGGTATAATCAAATAAAGATGGCACCCGAAGATGTAGAGAAGACCACTTTCGTCACCCTATGGGGAACATTCTTCTATAAAGTGATGGCCTTCGGGTTGAAAAATGCTGGGGCAACCTATCAGCGTGCCATGGTGGCATTGTTCCATGATATGATGCATAAGGAAGTAGAGGTCTACGTAGATGACATGATTGCCAAGTCTCGGACTGAGGACGAACACCTTGTCAATCTGTGTAAGCTGTTTGGAAGGTTGCGGAAATACCAATTAAAACTAAACCCAACCAAATGCACCTTTGGGGTGAAGTCAGGGAAGCTGCTAGGATTTATCGTAAGTCAGAAAGGGATAGAGATAGATCCCGAGAAAGTGAAGGCCATCCATGAAATACCGGAACCACGCACAGAGAAGCAGGTTCGGGGGTTTTTAGGCAGGTTGAATTATATCGCGAGATTTATCTCGCAGCTCACCCCTACCTGTGAGCCCATTTTTAAGCTGTTACGTAAGAACCAGGCGGTCCTATGGAACAGTGACTGCCAAGAGGCCTTCGAGAAGATCAAACAGAGTCTCGCGAATCCCCCGGTGCTCATGCCACCTGTAACAGGAAGACCTCTTTTCCTGTACATGACTGTGTTGGACGAGTCTATGGGGTGCGTGTTGGGTCAGCATGATGATTTTGGGAAAAAGGAGCAAGCCATCTACTATCTGAGCAAGAAGTTTACCGCATGTGAGATGAATTACTCAATGCTGGAAAGCACATGTTGTGCTCTGGTATGGGCATCACATCGGCTTAGGCAGTACATGCTCAGCCATACCACGTGACTTATTTCCAAAATGGATCCCGTGAAATACATCTTTGAAAAACTGGCCCTCACGGGACGAATCGCTAGGTGGCAGGTATTATTATCTAAATTCGATATCGTTTACGTCACCCAAAAAGCGGTAAAGGGAAGTGCCTTAGCAGATTATTTGGCCCAGCAACCCCTCCAGGATTATCGGCCGATGCACCCCGAGTTCCCAGATGAAGATATCATGGCCCTGTTTGAAGAGAAGCGGACGCACGAGGACATAGACAAATGGATTGTTTGCTTCGATGGGGCATCTAATGCTTTGGGCCACGGAGTAAGGGCAGTCCTTGTATCCCCGGATGATCAGTGTATTCCTTTCACGGCTAGGCTAGGTTTTGATTGTACCAACAATATGGCCGAGTACGATGCATGCGCCCTCGAGGTTCAGGCGGCCATTGATTTTGATGTAAAATTACTCAAGGTGTATGGAGACTCAGCTTTGGTGATACGCCAGTTGAAAGGAGAATGGGAAACTAGGGATCCGAAGTTGATACCCTATCAAACTCACATCTTGAGATTAGCCAAGTACTTTGACAACATTTCCTTCCACCACATACCTCGGGAAGAGAATCAAATGGCTGATGCGTTAGCCACCCATGCATCCATGTTTCAACTTGCCCCACACGAGGATCTGCCGTACATTGAATTCAAATCTCAAGGCAGGCCGGCATATTGTTATGCAATAGAGGAAGAGCGGGATGGGAAACCGTGGTATTTCGACATCAAGCAATATGTCGAGAACAAAGAATACCCACCGGGGATTTCTGACAATGACAAAAGGACGTTGAGGAGATTGGCTACTAGTTTCTTTGTAAGTGGTACCATCCTGTACAAACGAAACCACGACATGACTCTCCTACGATGCGTAGATGCCAAAGAGGCGAACTTCATGATTGAGGAGATCCATGAGGGTTCCTTTGGGACACATGCCAATGGGCATGCTATGGCCAGAAAAATCCTTAGGGCCGGTTATTATTGGCTCACCATGGAAAGCGATTGCTGCGCTCATGTCAGGAAATGTCATAAATGTCAGGCATACGCGGACAATGTCAATGTTCCGCCACATCCTCTGAATGTTATGTCCGCCCCTTGGCCCTTTTCCATGTGGGGAATAGATGTCATTGGGGCCATCGAACCCAAGGCGTCGAATGGTCACTGCTTCATTCTTGTGGCGATAGATTACTTCACCAAATGGGTCGAAGCAGCTTCTTATACTAATGTCACAAGGAATGTGGTAGTTAGATTCATAAAGAAGGAGCTGATTTGTCGATACGGACTCCCCAGGAAGATCATTACTGACAATGGCACCAATCTGAACAACAAGATGATGCAGGAAATGTGCGAGGACTTCAAGATCCAGCATCATAACTCTACCCCTTATCGGCCAAAGATGAATGGGGCTGTAGAGGCTGCAAATAAGAATATTAAGAAGATTGTTCAAAATATGACAGTGTCATACAAAGATTGGCATGAGATGTTGCCTTTCGCCCTACACGGATACAGAACCTCGGTGCGAACTTCTACTGGGGCAACGCCGTATTCCTTGGTTTATGGGATGGAGGCGGTACTCCCATTTGAGGTAGAGGTTCCTTCTCAGAGGATAATGGCGGAGTCAGGCCTAGAAGAGTCAGAATGGGCTCAAGCACGTTACGACCAACTTAACCTTATTGAAGGTAAGCGTTTGGCCGCCATGAGCCATGGGCGTTTGTATCAACGAAGGATAAAGAACGCATTCGACAAGCAGGTACGCCCGCGCAAGTTCAACGAGGGGGACCTCGTGCTGAAGAAAATGTCCCATGCTGTTAAAGATAATCGAGGCAAGTGGGCCCCGAATTATGAAGGACCTTTCGTGGTGAAAAAAGCTTTTTCTGGGGGTGCTCTGATACTCACCCACATGGATGTCGAGGAGTTTCCCTCGCCCGTGAACTCCGATGTAGTTAAACAATATTACACTTGAAGTTTGGGGCAATCGAGAGGACCGTTGCATGTTTTTATTTCTGAGTTTTTTCTCATTCTTCTTGGTTTCCTCCAGGGATTCCCTTCCTCTGTATTTATCTCGTTCCTTTAAAAGAAAAGGAAAAATGGGCGAGGTTTCAGTCTTCTCTTTGGTTTCAAACTTCTTGTTTTAGATTTGTTATAGCTTGAGCCTTCTTCGCTCGGTGTATGGGGTGCCCCAAACGCTTATTTAAAATTGAATCTAACCAGCCTTCACTAAAATAACACCATCGCATTAGAAACATTCATACATGCACATGCACATGCATATCTTGTGATAGCAAGGAGCAGAATCGTCTCAGGCCACGGCCAAAAGTCAAGACAAGTCAATGGTAGAAATCAACCAAGGTAAGACGATGACCGGTCACGATTGGTCACATATCATTTGGCTCTTACTTGCAGGTACTTAGGGATGGAAGCGAATGGAGGATGGGATCGTGACCGACCAAGCGTCACCCCTTCTCGGTGCTAAACAAGCAGAGAACGTCGCTGCAGGGCAGCCCAGTATCCTTTGCGTTCGCAGTTTCTTTTGCTATTGTTTGTTTTAAATAAGTAATCGACACCTAATTCTAATTTAAGTAGGTTCAAGTGGGCGGACGCTAACCCATAAGGAAGGAGGGGACATGGTTAATGTTCCCCTCAAAAAAAAAATGGCAAGTTAGCTCACCTGGGCGAGCTGAGCTCGCCTGGGCGAGCAACCCCTGCATTCAAAATATAAAAACGAGGGAGGGGAACGTTTTTGCATCCAAAAACTCCCCCCCCCCCCCCTTATTCAAAAGAGAGGACTTACGAAGGCTTGCGGTTCTTGCTCCCTCAAGCCACTTTTGGTTGCCTTTTGCTTTCATTTTTGGTGTTATTGTCCACTCCAACAAGTAAGTATTCAATCCTTGATGTTTTCAGCTTCCCATTGGTATATTTTCTTCATCTTTTGGTGCTCCAAATTGAGAGAATGTGCTTGTATTTGTGGGGCAGTTTTGGTTTGTTTTTATGCTTGTTTTCTTGAATTGAGGATTTGAATGAGAAGGCCTTAGGCCTATGCTGTATTCTGAAGCAATGGGGCATGCCACATTGTCCCCATCCTCTTGCAATTTATGTCCAAACATGTGCTCACCAAGTGCTCGGTGAAATGCCCCAATGATGTATGAATATGATTGTGTAAAATTGGGAGAGTGGGACTGTTTCTTATATGTAGGTACATCATAGGAGATTCAAAATAGGTGCCCAAATGCAATTCCAAGCTTAGGAACCCAAACTTGTAGCTTCAATGCAAGGAAACATGCTTATGGCTAGGAATCCAAAATTTGGTTTTAGAGTTAGAAAAACATGAAAATTAGGATTTGCTTGTGAGAGTTTTTGCTCGAATTTGGGCTGCCCCATGTTTGATACTTTACATAGAGGTAGCGTGGAAAACACCTTGCAATAGTGTGTATACATAGGTAAATATAAGGAGTATGAAATTCCTAGCAAAGTGTGAATTATTGTCTTCCTAAATGAATGTATGATAGTGTGGAATGCCTTTTTTGAATGCGAATATGTGCAGGATGTAATTAGCTTTCCAATATGCATATAAATAAATATGAGTGAAACAGTAAAAATTTGTATGGTGTACTTCAAATGTATGTAAGTAGTTTGTGATAGCAGATGTTTAGGATATAAATTAGGTGTAAAGTTTGACGCAACACTTTGAGCATGAAAGTGTGTTTTCTTTTTAGAATGTATATAGGTGTATGGAAATTAGAATATATTAGATGTTCTTGTATGTTGACATGGGTAATAGGATACTTTCTACACATGCGCGTGTGCATAAATGGATTACATGAGTTTGGTCTAAATCAGAGGGGCTAGCACGACATTTTTTGCGTTAATATAAGCATTATCTTGTAAAACTAACTTCTAAATGTTTGTTCTCGCAGGAAATGGCCCCGAGGAAACTTGCCTCAAAGAGATCCAGGAAGGATAAAGCGGCCGAAGGAACTAGTTCCGCTCCCGAGTATGACAGTCACTGCTTTAGGAGCGCTGAACACCAGCAGCGCTTCGAGGCCATCAAGGGATGGTCATTTCTCCAGGAGCGACGCGTCCAGCTGAGGGACGATGAGTATACCGATTTCCAGGAAGAGATAGCTCGCCGGCGGTGGGCATCACTGGTTACCCCCATGGCCAAGTTCGATCCAGACATAGTCCTCGAATTTTATGCCAATGCTTGGCCTACAGAGGAGGGCGTGCGAGATATGAGGTCCTGGGTGAGGGGTCAGTGGATCCCGTTTAATGTAGATGCTATCGGCCAGCTCCTGGGATATCCTTTAGTGCTGGAAGAGGGTTAGGAGTGCGAGTATGGCCAGAGGAGGAACCGGTCCGATGGGTTCGATGAGGAGGCCATCGCTCATTTGCTATGTATACCGGGGCAGGATTTTGCCCGGACTGCTGCCGGGAGACGAGTGCGGATCATGCGCACCAACATGACCACCCTGACTCAGATCTGGATGACTTTGCTGCTCAGCAACATCCAGCCCAGCGACCATAATTCTGACCTCCCCCTGCCGAAGTGTCAACTGGTGTACGCCATCCTGACGCGGATGAGCATTCACGTGGCTCAGTTAATCGCTGATGCCATCTATATATTTGCAGGTATGGCACCTACCAGGCACCCTCTGGACCCGGATAAGTCCAACAGGGCCCTGGGATTTCCCGCCTTGATCATAGGACTCTGCCAGTCGTTCGGCGTCCCCGTCGCACCTAGCAAGGTGATTCAGCCGCCCATCACCCGAGCTTTTATTGAGAAGTATTGCACACAGAGACAGGCCCAGGGGGATGCTCCGCAAGCCGCAGACGTGCCGCCACCTCATCAGGTTGGTCCAGCCGGATCGTTTGATACGGAGCAGTATTTGCGGCATTTGGTTCGCCAGCAAGCGGCCAACCACCGGGCTCATGTACAGACCCATGATTGTCTTTACCAGATGAGCCTCAGCCTGCAGAGCTAGGGTTTTACTTCGTTTTCGTGCCTTACTCCGGACCAGTTCAGGGCAGAGGTCGCATGGCCTGAGGCCCGGGCGGGAGAGGCACCTGCAGAGGCACCAGTAGAGGCTCCCGACGAGGTAGATGAGGCCCGCGAGGACGAGGAGATGACCGATTTACTTGATTTCTTAGGAGGGAGCGGAGCCACATGATTGGGAGATCCCTTGATCCATATTTCTTTGTGTTTCCATTTTTTTTTCTGTTACATATCATCTTATTTTTGTTTGACTAAGGGACTAACATTTGTTTCATGTTTTGACTTTTGTTTTGTACATACATATCATTTGAGTTGTTACGTCGGTACTTGTTTCGTCGTTGTCAATAATGTTTTTCCGGAACCGTGTAGAGTTTTTCATTTAGGAACGTTGTCCTAAAAATAAAATGAACCAAAAATCCTAATAAAAAGAAAGAAGCGTTGTGAATAAAAGTCATGTTCATAAAGAAAAGAAAAAGGTTTTTATTTATACATGTATGTAAAAGGAAAATGTGTATAGAAGGTTTTTGTGTGTAAATGATGCGTGGAAAGGAATTCTTGCGTGTGTGAGCAACGAGTGTATATGAAGAAACTTTTGTGTGAACTATAAGTGTGTGTTGGGAAAAATGAAAAATCTTTGAATGTAAATAGGGTTTGTATATAGACCATGTCACGTAAAGAGAAGAGTTCTAATGCGTGTACAGAAAAAGTTTGTCATGTATAAAAATATATATATACAAAGAAAAGTTTTCTTCATAAAGGACCACAGGTGTATAATTTTGTGAATATATAAAAATGAAACAAAAAAAAAAAAGAAAAAAGAAAGAAAGACCGCGAAGGTCGACATGTTATAGTTAAGAAGTATAAATCATTCGTAAAGAGCAAACGTATCTTCTGGAAACAAGGGACTGATGCTAAGAGTTTATTTTCCGGAATGAACCGAGATAAGGATGGATGAAAGCATTGAACTAATGAAAGAACATAACTTGGAAACGTTGGGTCTGTTTGTGTAAATTCCCAACCGTAGTATCAATGTCATAAATGGGATGCTTGAGGGCCCACCTGGCTGTAGCCATGACTAATTTTGCACGTTGTTTTCAAATCATCATTGTCATGCGTGCCTTATGGAATAATATGGAAGTTCGGCCCGAAATCGACACCTTGACACCCAAATTTGTTTCGCCCCAGATATCAAGATTGGGGTTCCCGCGATAAAAGACCCCATTGAAACACAACCTTAGACCTTTTTGAACCTTGGCCTGTAAAAAAGGAATCCTCATTCTTTCCCCCGAAGCAAAGGACAGCGGAATCTCCTCAAGGGAGAGCAAATAGAATGCTAAATCTGATTTCCCAAAGAAAGGGATGGGGAAGGAAAAGTGAAAAGAAAGAGAAGGAAGAAATGGAAAGAAAGAAAAAAAAAAGAAAAATGAAAATAAAGAAAAGAACATAAGAAAGGAAAGAAGGATTCCCAATCAAAGATCGAAAAGAAGTGAAAAGGGAAAAGAAGCAATTCTCGATCAATGAAAGAAAGAGGACAGAAATTCTTCAAAGCCAGATTGCCACTCAGAATCATTGTTGACTGGCAATATTCCACCCCACATGAACAAAGAGGAAAAGACCGAAACACCCAGCTTCCTCTCCAAAAACACTATCCTCAAGAAAATCCTATTGGTCCATGATCGTACGTTTGATCTTTGATTCGATAGGAAATCGTGTGCAAAATGAAGTATGGTGCAGTTATGGTTTGGGAATAGGATAAAACACTTGCCTTGTGAGTTTTATAAACTATGAGTGATTTATTTTCAGCTTGGCCCGATGTTTCCCCTGCATGTTCATTTGAAAGTAAAAGTTGACATCCTACCCTTCATTCTCTGTTACAAGGAAGGTTACCCTTGGCACAAGTATATTGTTTCTATAAGATGTGGTGCTCTCGCGAATGATTTATTTTTCTCTGCAAAAAGCATGTTTGCTTTTGTAGGTGGAAAGACCCGGTGGATCGTTCGGTCCTACCAACCCATTTTTCGGAGCCCCATGAATTGCGTTTTCGTTCATGCGTCCTCCACCTTCGAGTTTGGAGTTATGCGTAGTGATTGCTTAGTGCAATTCTCCATTCTCACCCTTTTCCGGAGCCCATGAATTGTGTTTTCGTTCATGTGTCCTCCACCTTCGAGTTTGGAGCCATGCGTAGTGATTGCTTAGTGCAATTCTCCATTCTCACCCTTTTTCGGAGCCCCATGAATTGGGGTTTTCGTTCATGTGTCCTCCACCTTCGAGTTTGAAGTCATGCGTAGTGATTGCTTAGTGCAATTCTCCATTCTCACCCTTTTTCGGAGCCCATGAATTGCGTTTTCGTTCATGTGTCCTCCACCTTCAAGTTTGGAGCCATGCGTAGTGATTGCTTAGTGCAATTCTCCATTCTCACCCTTTTCCGGAGCCCATGAATTGCGTTTTCATTCATGTGTCCTCCACCTTCGAGTTTGGAGGCCATGCATAGTGATTGCTTAGTACAATTCTCCATTCTCGCCCTTTTTCGGAGCCCCATGAATTTCGTTTTTGTTCATGTGTCCTCCACCTTCGAGTTTGGAGCCATGCGTAGTGATTGCTTAGTGCAATTCTCCATTCTCACCCTTTTCCGGAGCCCATGAATTGCGTTTTCGTTCATGTGTCCTCCACGTTCGAGTTTGGAGCCATGCGTAGTGATTGCTTAGTGCAATTCTCCATTCTCACTCTTTTCCGGAGCCCATGAATTGCGTTTTCATTCATGTGTCCTCCACCTTCGAGTTTGGAGCCATGCGTAGTGATTGCTTAGTGCAATTCTCCATTCTCACCCTTTTTCGGAGCCCCATGAATTGCGTTTTCGTTCATGTGTCCTCCACCTTCGAGTTTGGAGCCATGTGTAGTGATTGCTTAGTGCAATTCTCCATTCTCACCCTTTTTCGGAGCCCCATGAATTGCGTTTTCGTTCATGTGTCCTCCACCTTCGAGTTTGGAGCCATGCGTAGTGATTGCTTAGTGCAATTCTCCATTCTCAACCCTTTTCCGGAGCCCCATGAATTGCGTTTTCGTTCATGTGTCCTGCACCTTTGAGTTTGGAGCCATGCGTAGTGATTGCTTAGTGCAATTCTCCATTCTCAACCCTTTTTCGGAGCCCCATGAAGGTTATTGCCTAGCGCTGTTCATGTGCCCTCCACCTTCGAATTTGGAGCTATGTTTCATGATTGTCTAAGTGCGGACCCTCAAGGCAATCCTCCATTCTCCACCTTTTTCCGGAGCCCCATGAATGTCATTGCCTAGCGCTGTTCATGTGTCCTCCATTATCAAGCGCGAAGCCTCTGGTGACTGGGAAATACGTTCTTCTGTTGTTTTCCGGATCGGTTCCTTCGCCAAATATGTGTATATGTGTATTTGTATATTATATTCGTTGTTCTTGTTGTTGTTTGTATTTTGTTTTGTGCAGAAGAAAAAGAAGGAGTAGAGACGAAAGTCGTCATCACGGAAAGGGCAGGACAGACGAAATCAGTGTCCTATCTTTGCTTTCCTCTTATCCCCAATGAGAGGTAAGTAAAGAGGGGCAACTGTCATACCCTAATTTCGTCCGAGGATTATTACTTGATGACATGCAACCTTTGGTTAGCCGCTTTGAGATACTTGGCGTCCTTTGTTTCACAATAAATGAAGTCCCGAGATGTGTCAGAAATCAAAAGGAAGCAGGTTTGCGCGATCCGTGAAATTCCGTAATGTGGCGGAAATCGAAAAGAGGTGTTTTTGCGCAATCTGTGAGTTTCCGTAACTTCTTCGAAAGCTAAAAAAGAGTAAATACATAATCCGTAAGGATTCGTAACCTTGCGGAAGGAAAATAAGTATCATTACGAAAGTCGTAAAGTTTCGTAACGTTACGGAAAAAGAATTACCAAAAAAATAGAAGGGGTGCATTTAGTAAAAAGGGGGGGTACAAATAGCAATCTGGCCCACTTGGGCCTTCCAGATCCTTCCTCCAGAAGGCTGTTGCTTCTGGAGGAAGCAACCTTGCTCGCCTGGGCGAGCTGGGTGGCAAGCTCCTCCCCTATTTTGCTATAAATAGGGGGAGGAGTGAAGAAGAAAAGGGTTCAGCCTTCTTGGCACTTCTCCCTCTCTCGAAATTGCTGAGGAAAATTGTTTTCGTGAAGAAAATCCAAGCCGAGGCGCTTCCGTAACGTTTCCGTGAGTAATTACGCGAAGATTCTCGACCGTTCTTCAACATTCATCGTTCGTTCTTCGTTTTCTTCAGTCTTCAACGGGTAAGTACCTCAAACCGAGCTTTTCAATTCATTCTATGTACCCGTGGTGGTCCACATTTTGTTTCATGTATTTTTATTCTCGCTTTCATTTGCTTTTTATACCCCTTTTTGACGTGCTTAAGCCATTTATTTAAGTCATTTCTCGCTTAATCTAAAAATAAAATAAATTTCCACTGATCGTTTGAATTGTATCATCCGTTAATTTTGGTTAAAATGAATTCCGACCGTTCGGTCGTACCGTAACCAAGTTGGAAATAAAAAAAAAAAGAGGTAAAATAATAATATAATAATCAAAAAATACCTTTTAGTAAAATAAAGCAAAAAAATCAATCGGACGTTTTCTCTTTGGGATTTCACATTCTTAATTGAATTGACTAATAAACTAAAGTGAAACTAAGGCTAAAATCAACTCGCCTAGTCAAGCTCGTCCACAAAAAATAGGATTTTGAAAGTTTATCATTTCAGTTTCTTATCAAGTAAAATGGATCATTTTTAAGGTCCAACGCCTTAAAATGATCACCTTTCAAGTAAAAAGAATCACTTGATTCACGCATAAGAAAGAACTACGTAGGTCTGATTTCCTCTCCAAAGGAGGGTACGTAGGAGGAAAAGCCCCGCTTTTGTCGACCTCAAAAAATAAAGAAATAAAGTTAAGGTAACACAACTTCCACAATTCTAAAAAATAGGTTGTTGTCCTTTGAGACAAACGTAAGAGGTGCTAATACCTTCCTCAAGCATAAATACAACTCCCGAACTTAGAATTTTCATTTTGACCAGTTTCCTTCGGTTTTTTCGACGTTTTCCACAAATAAACGTTGGTGGCGACTCCGCGCACCTTTCCTCCTTAAATGAAAAGCGCACCCGTGAGCCTCGCCTTCGCTCGCCCGCAAAAGGGCACGTTGCGACACAGGCTGTGCATGATAATAAACTGTCCTTGGAATAAGCTTTGTAGCATAGGGACTAAAGTTAAGAGATATAAGTGAAAAAAGAGTAATTAAGTTATATTGAAAAACTGAAATAACAATTATGTTAGAATAATTTTTTCTTACATGACAATTACAATGTGATAAAGAAAGCATCAGAACATTTATTTGACAAATTTATGATAAATTATTCATTGATTCAAATTAAATATTATTCATTTATTTTCATATTTATTAATTATTAGGGGTGTTCGCGGTGCGGTTTGGGCAATTTTTTCTCAAAATTACATCCGAACCAAACAATAAATTAACATGCAGTTTGGTTCGGTTTGGACTTTTTAAAAAATAAAATCCAAACCAAACCAAACCAATCTATGTGGTGCGGTTTGGGCGGTGTCGCAACCTACCCTTCGGCGGGAGGGCGACGCGGGGCTCGCGGGTGCATCTTCCAAGAAAGGAATACACGCGGAGTCGCCACCATCGTTTATTTGAGGAAAAATGTCGGAAAAACCGGAAAAGAAATGGTCTATGAACTTTAAGTGAAAGGTTCGGGAGTTGTATTTACGCACGGGGAAAATATTAGCACCCCACGCGTCCGTCACAGGGGACGGCAGCCTTTAATCAAGTGTGCAAACATGACTTCAATTTATTTTATGTTCCCTTTTTACGCCTTTATGTCTTTTTGTGCCTTTTATATTTTTATCTTTTTGTGGTCGACAAGGGTGTTTCCCTTGCTCCTATGTATTCCTCAATTGTGATAAGGAAATCAGACCTATGTAGTTCTTTGAGAACTAAGTGTTGGTTAAGTTGTTTTTTATCCTTTTTTGCAAGATATGTTTTTATTGAATGAAAGGTCATTTAAGGCGTTGGACCATTAAACAATCTCTCGATTCTTTTGAAAGGAGAGAAAACATTAAGGCATTGGACCATTAATGATCTCTTATTATTTTTGAAAGAGGTAATAAAGCTACATGTTGATTTTAGGACTTTAGAAATCTACGTTTAACCAATAAAAGCGGAAAAGACCATTTCAAGGCGTTGGACCTTTAAAAATGGCTTTTTTAGGTGATGACAAAAGTTTGATTTATGAATTGATTTTAGCCTTAGTTTCACTTTGGTTATTAGTCAATTCGATTAAGAAAGAACAATCCCAAAGATAAACATCCGATTGATTTTTTTGATTATTTTACTAAAAGATATTTTTTATCATTATATTATTATTTTTCCTCTTTTTGGTTTTAAACGTGGTTACGGTATGACCGAACGGTCGGATTTCATTTTAACAGAAATTAAAAGGTGTTACAATACGAATGATCGGTGGGAATTTATTTTATTTTTGATTAGGCGAGAAAATAACTTAAATAAATGACTAAAGCATGTCAAAAGGGGGTACGAAAAGTAAATGAAATGAAAATAAAAGCTCACGAAACAAGTGGGGACCACTAAGGGTACATAGAATGAATTGAAAAGTTCGATTTCGGGAACTTACCGGTTGAAGACCGAAGAACGACGAAGAACGAACAAAGAACGATTGAAAATCTTCACAAATCACTCACAGAAACGTGTCGGAAGCGTTACGGAAGCGCCTCGGCTTGAATTTTCTTCACGGAAACAATTTTTCTCACTAATTTTAAGTGATTCTCATATACCAAGAGGGTTGAACATTTTTGTTCTTCCCTCCTCCCCCTATTTATAGGAAAATGAGGGAGGAGCTTGCCACCCAGCTCGCCCAGGTGAGCTAGGTTGCTTCCTCCAGAAGGCAGGAGAACTTCCTGGAAGACCCAAGTGGGCCTGGTTGCTATTTGCACCCCTATGTTTACTAAATACACCCCTGCCTTTTTTTGTTGATTCTTTTTCCGTAACGTTACGGAACTTTAAGAATTTCGTAACGATACTTGTTTTCTTTCCGTAATGTCATGGAACCTTACGGATTACGTAATCATCCCTTTTTTGCCTTCCGGAATGTTAAGAAACTTCACGAATTGTGCAACAATGCTTCCTTTTGACTTCCGGCATGTTACGGAACCTCACGGATTGTGCAACAATGCTTCCTTTCGACTTCCGGCATGTCACGAAACTTCACAGATTGCCTAACAATGGGTGCCAAGTACCTCGAAGTGGTCAAACGAGGGTCGCATCCCAACAAACGAATGGTCCACGGACGAAATTAGGGTATGACAGACAGTTTTTTCTTGTTTTTTTAAATTATAAAATTTTGTTTATAATCATAATAAAAATTAGCATGTTTTAGATTTAAATATTCCTAATGAAAATAAAGTATAAAAACATAAAACAGTCAAATAATTCAAGTAATTCATACAAATCTGCTACAACAATAATTCAAGTAAAACATAAAAACATAAAACAATCAATAGATCCAAATAATTCATAAAAATATGCTATAATAATAATTCAAGTAAAACATAAAAACATATGAATAATGATTTCAACCTTCCAATTCTTCATCCTTAGTCTCCAATAATTGCATGTCAAACAATCCAAGCCTTCATTCTTCATTCTGCAGAAATTAAAACAATCAAAGAATTAATATATTTCTTTTAATACTCAATCAGTACTCAGTACTATTATCTTTGAATTGAAAATGTAAAGGAGATGTGTCATCCAAATCCAAATCCAAATCTATTCATGCTTCCTAGAATAACTCTGACTAGAACAACAAATCATGTCACACAAACACCTTCACTTACTAATCAAACATAAATTTTTGCAAATCTCCCCTACAATAATTTTTTCCTGAAAATCTCCCCTAACCAGCAACATATATATAGTTATATACTACATGACACAATCAATCCTTAGTAAGTTGATTAGTAATCTTATCATCAAGATCAAAGGCAACAATCCGGTTATCCAAATCCAAGAAAAAGATCATATTTCAGCATCTCCCACCATTCAATTGCAAAACCAAGACAACCCTTGAACACAATCAATCCTTTGAGGTGTGCCACTGCCCGCTAGTACTCGTAGAAAGAAGAAGAAGAATATTAGGGTTTAGGGTAATGGTAAGTGAAACGTGAATTGTGTAGTCAGTAGTGTGTAAGTGAAACGCGACACATAAATAAGTTAAACGCAAATAATGAAACTGAAACGCAATCTGCACCTAATGGATAATGTCACACGTACTAAAATAAAAATTAAAAAAATATATAATATGTAAATATGCAGTTTGGTTTGGATTTTCAGCTAGAAATCGAAACCGAACCAAACCGCTCGATTTCTATAAAAAAAACCAAACTAATCCGAAAACTCGCGGTTTGGTTTGGATTTCAGTTTTGAACACCCCTATTAATTATACATAAATGCTAATTAAAAATATATTTATTACTTTTTTTTAATTTTATTTTTGAAATTTTGTTACTTTTTGAGGACCTTTGAAATTGCAAAGTTGACCCTTAAACTGTTGGGTAAAATTTAAATTCATTGATGTATGGTTTTAGCATTGATTTAAATTTTAAATGCATTGATGCTACTTTTCCAACTTTCATAATTCATGCGTAAATAGAAAACCTGGTAAATAAATTTGAAATGGCTTTCTTGCATCACCACTTTGGCAGGTATTCAACCATCGCATCACATCACATTTACAAATAAAACTCAAAATCCACACACCACCTTGTCTATATATTATCATATTTATTGTAAGCATCACCACTAACTCTACTGCTACTTTCACCTTTCATCATCATTCAATTTCAGTCCAATGGAGTGGTCTTTCTCCATATCCGTGGTGCTGTTTCTTACCCTTCTCATTCAAATACATGGAAGTGGTTATCTTGATCACAAGCAAGCAAGAGGCTTTGTAGAGAATTATGGTTGTAATTTGTTCCAAGGAAGCTGGGTTTATGATGATTCATACCCTCTTTATGAAACCTCTCAATGTCCCTTTATAGAGAGGGAATTTGATTGTCAAAACAATGGTAGACCAGATAAGTTTTATCTCAAGTATAGATGGCAGCCCGTAGGGTGTAACTTAACAAGGTATGCACATCTTTTATTTGCTTTTCTTTTTTCTTTCTTTTTTATCTATGCATGCCATGCCATTTGATTATTTCCCACCCAATCAGGTGGACATAGATTTACCATGTATGTTTTTTTTTTTTTTTTGCCGGGGATATTTTTCTATTTATTTATGGTTGTTTCTCTTTCCAAAATTAATGTCTTCTTAATCATATGATAATGGTTATGTTTGACAAAATTAACTCAAAAACTAGATCATAGTAAAAGCTAGCTAAAAGTTTAAAATTATTTTATTGAATTATAAGTGTTTGATAAAGTTATTTTTTAAAGTAGCTAAAAAATGTAAAATTACATAGAATAAAAGTAATAAAATTTAACCTTAAATAAAAAAAATTTAAAAAGAATCTAAGAAATATTTAAACAAAAAGGAAATAAGTATAAAAAGTTATAAGTTCCAAGCTAGTGTTTTAAAAATGATACTTCGGTTATGTTCGGTAAAATTAACTGAAAAGTTAGCTAGAAACTGAAAAGTTATCTGAAAGCCGAAAAACTAGTTGGAAGTTGGTAGCTGAAAGCTAAAAAATTAGCTTAGTTTGATAAAACTAATTGTTGACGTAGCTTAAAAGTGTATAATGATAGAAAAATAGTAAAATTATGATTTATTTAAAAAAATTGAATAAATGTATTTATGATATAAATGAAAGAAAATATTAAAAACTAGAAGCTAGCGTTTTTTAAAATGTTACTTCGAGTAACATTTCAAAAAATGTTAGAAGCTATTAAGATAATTTGATTACTGGATAATCAAAAAAAAATTTCAGTTAGTAAAAAAAGGTTAAAAAATAGTTAAATTGTGTTGTTGAACATAGATTATGTTCAACAAAGACATATCACAAATTTAAGTCTATTTTTGTTGGAATAATAACATTTACATGTATATAAAAAATTGATTTTCACTTTTTATAATTAATTTATCCTTTTTATCCCATTCTATCATAAAATAGGGTAATAAATAATTGAAAAGATAGTCAAAGATGAATTATTTACCTATTGACCACTCGTGGAAACAGAAGAAATGAATACTTAATTATAGAGATAGTATAATAAAGAAATTAAATTAACACTTTATTAAAGAAAGAGAAAGAGAAATTTGTTCATCATGAAAAAAAAATAATTGATGTGAGAGAAATGGATGCATTGTGGGAAAAAAAATTGCAGTGAGTGAGAATAGTAAGAAGCGGAATGTGAAGGGTATAATAGGAAAAAAAACTGATCATTTTGTCAAATTATTGATTTTTTTTTTAATGTAAAACAACCTTAAATAACTATTCTATTCTTATTTAGAAAACATAGTTTTGAAAAAAAAAATTATTTTTTTTTAAATTTCATTTCAAATGTTTTGTGCATTAATTATTTTGACTAAATTTTTATCTTTAATTGTCTTTTTTTTCTCTCCACGGATATTGAAGAAAATGAATATAGGTATCCAATAAAGTCAAAAATAAATTTTAAAAAATATTATAATTAGAGAAATTTAATACTAATAAAAAATTAACCAACTCTTTTAATTAATAAGCGCAAATTAATCCATTTTGTCTTATAATTGAGATGAAGAGAATATTATTTAGAAAGATAGTGAGCAATCAAGACTATTTTTATCGGTATAAATTGATTAGTTGTGTCTTATATTGTTTACTTTTCTATATATTCTGCATGTATGTTAAAAAGATTGTATATAAGTTGTGTATGAATACAAATTAACTATTTCATGTCAGTTACCTTTGAATCTGCTGGTTAATTATTTGACTTTTAAATGGAAGAAGACAATGCCCAACTAAGCTAAATCAGAGAGAGACAAAAATCCTCTGAAGGTAGTAAATTGTTTTCTTGGGATGATGGTGGGGTTCAAGCCTAGCTTGAATTGAGTGCGAGATGAAATTTCTAATATAAATTATAAAATAATAATTATTAATTACAATATGAAGTTAAAGTTTTTATAATTTTGTAATGTGTATAATATATGTATAATTATAATTATAATTACACTAATTTTAACAAAATTGACGATTATTGTTTTATATTCCACCCTCTAAAAAGTTTATTGTATAAGTCGGTAGACTTCCTCCATTAAATAAGAGTTATCAGTTGTAAAGTTGCTCTCAACCAATTGGTTCTCAATTAGGATCACATCCTACATTAGTTCCAAACAAAAAACCATTTAAATGATCATCAAGACCATGTTATCACCATTTTAATGAATGTTGTTGTTTTGCAGATTCAATGGTGAAGATTTCCTAACAAGACTTAGAGGGAAGAGTATCATGTTTGTGGGAGACTCTTTGGGTTTGAACCAATGGCAATCACTCACTTGCATGCTTCACATAGCTGTGCCACAAGCCCCATACAGCTTAGCAAGGAATGGAGATGTCTCCATTTTCACCTTTCCGGTTAGATCACTTTTATGACTTTTATTTGTCTTAATTTTCTTCCTATATATTCTTAGTCAGCCCCTACCCAAACCTTTCACATCTACACAAATTCACATTCACCCCAATTTCTTGAGACATGTCAAGGTAGTTGTTGTGCTCCCAATTTTAACTCCAAATGATAATTAGTTGCAAAATAAAATTTTGATTGGGTTGCAACCATGCATACATGGATAATATTGAAATTAAATAGAGCATTGTTGTCAATCAATGATAATCTAAATGACATCATATATATTAATAATGCATTCTTACAACTAGTCTATTAGTTAACTATTGACACTCCCAAGATATTAGATTCATGCAAGCAAGAAAAGGTACCCAACCAATTTATAGAATGAAGGTTGTATTGATAAAAAAAAGATTAATGTAATACTTTGGTATCATGGATCCATCGTTGAAGACTAATAACATGCTGGTTAATAATCCATACATATAACAGAAGAACCAAGATTATTGTTGAAAACTCACCGGCAAAAATAGTGGAAGAAACGAATTATGTCAAGTTAAAAGTTAGGAAACAATGAAAAATTTCAAACTAGGACAAGGAAAATTGTTTCGGCGGTAACAATCTTGACTTCAGGTTCAATTCTTGGGACAAATACCACATAACTTTGGTCTTGAATTAATGGAGCAAGTATCAGTAATCATTTATCTCTTGTAGTAGTGGATTGGCTCTACCTCTACTACTATTTTACATCATGCAGCACTGAAAACTCTTGTATGCATGTTTGTTCATTTCCTGGTGCTTGGATGAGCATATTCCTTATGCTTCATTCATCGGCATCTTCTCTAATATATAAAAATTAAAAATAAATTGGTGTATCTCATAATTTTGCAGACCTATGATGTTAAGGTAATGTTGTCGCGCAATGCATTACTTGTGGACATTGTTGGTGAGAGTATCGGTCGAGTATTGAAACTAGATTCAATTCAAGCTGGCCAAACGTGGAAAGGAATAGATGTAATGATATTTGACTCTTGGCATTGGTGGATTCACACAGGAAGAAAACAACCGTATGTACTCATTTATAAGCTAGTTTCACTCTTCATCATATTTCACATGCAAAATCGATCTATAACACTTTTTTTCTATTTCTTTTTTTTTATGATTTGGGCTTGTAGATGGGATTTGATTCAAGTAGGGAATCGTACATATAGAGACATGGATCGCTTGGGTTCATATGAGATTGCATTGAATACATGGGCCAAATGGGTTGATTACAATATTGATCCTACCCGAACAAGGGTGTTCTTCCAAGGAGTCTCTCCAGATCATCAAAAGTAAGTATCTGCTACAATTTTTAAATGTCCCTTAAAATTATAAAATTGTGATATCAATTTTTTTAGGGATATTTCATTTTCAAAGAGATTTTTTTTAATTTAATTCATTTATAACATATGAAAATCCACTAGAAAACTCACCTTCCAAGTTCATATACTCAATGAAAAACTTCTATTTGACTTCAAGAAAATTAACCAATCTTCTCAGAAGTAGTTTCGTGAGCTTTTGATTATCATGATATGTACTTGTAAGTAATAATTAGCAGCTTACTTTTTTAAAAGTTAATAATTTTAGTCCGAGGTGAGGTAGTTTTGTTTGTGACATTGGTTAGCATAATAACTAAAATTAATTTTCATTAGTCTATGATAGCCTGAGTTTGACTCACATAAATTTCACTCAATAAAAAAAAGTACGTAGGAAAAAGATTGATGATGATATTGTGTTGATGACTTTGTAAAGGGCAAAGGCAAACAAGATAATGAACTCTAGCAAGAGGATATCCCTCAGCCCATCTTTATCATTTACCAAAATAAAAAAATATTTATTTTCAAAAAAGATAACTGGTCATTGTTAAAATATATACAAATAAAAAACAAATCAACATATAGTTTTGTAAAACTGGAGTTAACTAACTTGCGTTTGAATTGTTCCAGTCCAGCGCAATGGGGTGAGCCAAGAGCAAACTTATGTGAAGGGAAAACTAGGCCAATATTGGGATTCAGGTACCCAGGAGGACCACTCCCAGCAGAGTTGGTATTGGAGAAAGTGCTAAGAGCCATGCAAAAGCCTGTGTATTTGCCGGACATTACTACCCTATCCCAACTAAGGATAGATGGCCACCCGTCTGTTTATGGCTCTGGAGGGCATTTGGACCCGGATTGTAGCCACTGGTGCCTAGCTGGTGTTCCTGATACTTGGAATGAGCTTCAGTATGCTAGTCTCGTTAAAAATTAAGCTCTTGTTCTTATTTTTAGGATTCATTTAGCCCAACTTTATTTTTACTTTAAAATTACTTTTAAGTTAAAGTTAAAACTAAGTTGTGTTAGTTTGTTTTGTTCTTAATTTTAAAGCTCTGATTAAACTAAAAGTTGTTTGAAAAAAAATTTAATAAGAAATAATATAAAAAAATCAGAAACCACTCTAGTGAAAATAAAAGAGGCTAAAATTTATCCTTCTAGTACTTAGCTCATGTTTATATAGAGAAGACATGCAATTTACAAATTTAATGTCCAATGATAAAGACAGTAATATAGTTAATATTAATATCAACTAATAGCTATAAATAGTATTAAATGGAGAAAAACTAAAAATCATATTACTGTCATTTATAACTATTTTTTTTTTGAATGAGATTGAAAAAAAGCACCCCAACCAAGATATTAACGGCAATAAAATTACAGCTTAATTATAAACGACAACCCTTACTTATAAATATAAGACGTGAATTATAAGCTATTAATCTTTATATTTATCTTTATATATATATATATATATATATATATATATATATATATATATATATATATATATATATATATAAAGAGAGGTGAGCTAGAATATTAAATGCAATCATTTTCCCGCTCAAATGCAGCATAATTTCGTAAACATATGTAATTGTTAATATGAACATAATTCTAATATATTCCAACGGAATAATCCATAAACAACGCGTATAATCAATGCTAATATTTGTTGTTTTAATTATGTTAATGTATATTAATGTGAAATTTAAATGGGAAGCTCTAATATTAATTATTGGCCACGATTTTTTCTATAATTAATGTAAAAAGATTTGGGAATGTAATATATGTTACATGCAAATTCTTTGAGTATTTTTGATAACTTTTTAAAAATTAATATGTTACGTCTAGATGATCTACTAATAATCACTGGAAGACCTATCATACCTTTGATTTTGATGTTTAAAAATTTTAATTGTGGATGATCTAATGAGTTGTTAAGCAAACAAGACTTACTTCATAAAAGAGTTAATTACTTTTTTATTATATCAAATCTACAACTCTAGTGAGTATGTGTCCCCTCTTAAGAGGAAAATAATTTTGTTAAGATATATTCAATGTAGAAGCAAAGCTTCATGGTGAATCAAAGGTGATTCAAAGGTGTTTTGATGATAACAATGATGATAACAAAAGATGATGAAAAAGGTGATGAAAAAAAGCTCAAAGATCAATTAAAGAACAACTCAAGTGAATCAAGAACAATTCAAGAGTTCAAGATAAGAATCAAGAAGAATTCAAGACTCAAGAAGAAAGTCTAGAGACAAGAATCAAGATTCAAGGTTCAAGATCTCAAGAAGCAAGATCAAGATTCAAGACTCAAGATTCAAGAATGAAGAGAAGACTCAATCAAGATAAGTATTAAAAAGTTTTTCAAAACTTTGAATAGCACATGAGTTTTTGACAAAACCTTTTACCAAAGAGTTTTTACTCTCTGGTAATCGATTACCAGATTGTTGTAATCGATTACCAGTAGCAAAATTGTTTTGAAAAAGTTTTCAAATTGAATATACAACGTTCCAATTATTTTCAAAAAGCTGTAATCGATTACAATGTTTTGGTAATCGATTACCAGTGCCTTTGAACGTTGAAATTCAAATTCAAATGTGAAGAGTCACATCCTTTCACACAAAAGCTTTGTGTAATCGATTACACTAATTTGGTAATCGATTACCAGTGATTGTTTCTGATAAATCAAAAGATGTAACTCTTCAAAAAGGTTTTGACTTTTTCAAATTGGTTTTAAGTTTTTCTAAAAGTTATAACTCTTCTAAATGGTATTCTTGACCAGACATGAAGAGTCTATAATAGCAAGGCTTTGTTTTGCATTTTCAATTAAAAAAATTCATTCTTTCATACTTTTTACATTCATTTGATCAATCCTTTACAAGCCTTGAATCTCTTTGAACTTCTTCTTCTTCTTTGTACCAAAAGCTTTCTGAAGTTTTCTGGTTTTCCAAACCTTGAAAACTTGTGCTATTCATCTTTTCATTCTCTTCTCCCTTTGCCAAAAAGAATTCGCCTAGGACTAACCGCCTGAATTCTTTTTGTGTCTCTCTTCTCCCTTTTCCAAAAGAACAAAGGACTAACCGCCTGAATTCTTTTGTGTCTCCCTTCTCCCTTGTCAAAGAATTCAAAACGACACAGTCTGAGAATTCTTTTGATTCTTCCTATTCCCTAATACAAAAGTGTTCAAAGGACTAACCGCCTAAGAATCTTTTGTATCCCCATTTACAAAGTGTCAAAGGTTTAACAGTCTGAGATCTTTGTCTCAACACATTGGAGGGTACATCCTTTGTGGTTCAAGTAGAGGGTACATCTACTTGGGTTTGACTGAGAACAAGAGAGGGTACATCTCTTGTGGATCAGTTCTAGTGGAGGGTACATCCACTAGGTTCAAAGAGAACAAGGGAGGGTACATCCCTTGTGGATCTTTGCTTGTAAAAGGATTTTTACAACGTTGAAAGAAATCTCAAGGACCGCAGGTCGCTTGGGGACTGGATGTAGGCACGGGTTGTTGCCGAACCAGTATAAAAACTCTTGTGTGTTTGTTTCTTTCTTCCCTACTCTTTTACTTTCCGCTGTGCATTTTAATTTCCGTTTTTACTTTTGGTTAAGTTTCTCTTCTACTCCTTATTCTCTTAACAACATAAGTAAAAGCCTTAGAAGAGTAAATTTTTAATTAGTAAAGGTTTAGGAATAATTAATTCAACCCTCCGTTCTTAATTATTCTGAGGCCACTCGATCCAACATTCAACGACCAATGCACTGTTAAATCAATCATGTCCACTTATTATGAAAACCAATTACATCCACTAGACTTAACATCACTTATACACTTTTTTATAATCTCATAAATGACGTCCAAAAAGGTACTAAAGGACAATGTTAGTCACAAAGGGAAGTGCACATTCTTGCTTTTCAAATTTCAGTTTACCTCTCTTTATTTGAATTGCTAACATTTGAAAATTAAAAAAGGACAGAATAGAAGATAATTAAAGGTATTTGCAGAATATTCACCAAGGGTCGCTTTTGTCGAGAAAGAGGACCACATGTAGTTGTATTAGAGCTATCAAAATGGGCCAGCCCGACCCACGTCGGCTGACCCGTAACGAGTTGAGCTAAAAGTTGGCTAACCCAGCCCGGTCCACTTTCGCGTGGCTAACAAAATGTCAGCCCGGTCCGGCCACCACGGATTGGTGGGTTATGCGGGTTGGCCCACTTTTCAGCTTTTTTTTTAAAAAAAAATCATTCCAAACTTAAAATAAAATCCAATATAGAAACCAAACTAAATCAAATCCAAACATTCAATATTAAAGTGATTGAAGTCTTCAAAATAAACATTCAACATTAAGATAATTGAAATTTAAATGTCATAAAAAATAAACTTCTAAACTATTGAAATTGAAATTAAACCTTAGAGTCATGGATGGGCTGTGAAATCCAAAACAACTTCCTCTTCTTTCTCAACATCACCATTAATTTCATCTACAAAGACAAAAAAAAATAAACAATATCAATAATAAGTCAAGTAAATAAAACAACACACAAATAACAAACTTAAAATTATGGATAAAGAAATGTAAATTACCAATATCTTTAAAACCATTTATCCAATTTTGGGTTAAAATTAGTGCTTGAACACTGGAAGGAAGAATACTAGCGCGATACTTGTTTAGCACACGAGCACCAATGCTAAATGCCGATTCACTAGCAACAGTTGTTATAGGAATGCTTAACGTTCTTGGCGATCCTTCCAATAACTCAAAATGTCCAACTTAGGGAAAAAAAAACTTTGGCTCAAGCGGTGTCTCAGCCAAATAGAGATCTAATTCAGACTTGCCATTGACATTAACATTTTGGCTCACATAATTGATATATTCCTATGACAATATAAGAGAAAAATTAAATAAAATAAATTGAATCATAAAACAATTAAATAGTTAAACAAAAGACTAACATTATATGGATCATCCATCTCTTGATTTTCTTCTATACTGAAATCTTCTTCAACAGTAGGTTGTTGAGAACTTGATGCAATAGATGAACTTGACTTTACAATCACATATTCATCAAAGAGCTTGTACATCTTCTCTTTTATGTTATTAATCTTTTCATCACAAGTAGAAGCATCAAGCTTTGAATAGTAAAATCGAAGTGCTTCAAGCTTCATCCGTGGGTCAAAAATCATAGCAATTGAAAGAATGACATTATAGTCACTCCAATACTTCCTAAACTTTTCCATCATCAACACTGACATATTTTGCAATACTGGATCATCACACTTAAGTGTTTCTCGCAACAACCATTCAATTTTCCATACTTGCATGAAGTATTCATTGGGCTTGTCTATTTGTCTTAAGTTTGGGCTAGGAAATAGGAATTGGTCTGTTATTGAATTTGGTTGCTAACTTGCTACAAAATAAAAACTGAACTTCCTAACAATTATAAACAATTATAAATTTATAATAATAATAATAATAATAAAATAATATATTATTTAAATATGGTGGGTTGACGGGGTAGCCCATCAACCCACGGGTTGAGCCCACCTAACCCATGGACTAAGTGGGCCGGGCTGAAAATTTGATGGTATCGATTTGTTTTTAAAAAATTGAGCCCGACCCACAAGCCAAAACTCATTTTGATGGCTCTAAGTTGTATGTACCTTTATTCTTATCCTTGCCATACAGAGCACACCACATGTTTTCACCTCCAGTTGTGAGACAACGGTTATATCAAGGCTCAACATTGATCCCATAACAAATTATTCACTGAAGTCTATAAAAGGCATCTCTTGCTAAAGAAACCATCATTGAAAATAATCAAGTGAAAAACGAGCACAAGTTCTCTAAAGCGAAACTTTGCTAAATTAGTGGACGATATACTCAACACTTAATCTTTTCATCCTTTGCTAAGCAAAGTTATTTGCATTTGAGTTTAACTATTTATCCACTCTTTGAGTGTTGTTGAATCATTGTATTCATTCAAACTTTTGTTTGAGAAAATCAAAAGTTGCTCAGTGTTAAACCATACTTAAGTGTTCTTAGATTCAGGGGGAGTCTAAGGGTGTGTCAAGAGTGACATAGAGAATACTTTTATAGCCAAGAGTGGTAGGATAGAATACCTGGTTGTAATGAAAGTTTTGATTAGTGGATCCTTTTATAGTTATGTAAAGGAGAGCTGGACGTAGCTCTATTTGAGTGAACTAATATAGACCAAGTATTTCTACTTCTCTCTTAAGTTGTTTATTGACTATTTTTTTAAGCTTATCTTGACACAATTGCTCACTAAGTGTTTACTTGGAAAATCTTTGTGAAAATCTTGTTTTATCATTATTGGACAATCAAACCTTGTTTTTCCTAAAAACTTGTTTTTCCTAAAAACTTGTTTTTCTATTCAGTAGACAACACCTTTGTATCTATTTTTTTTAATTTGTGATCAAAGTCATTATATGCGGAAAATTATTATCTTTGATTAACACACTATTCAACCCTCTTTCTAGTGTGATTATTGATATTTCAATTGCTATAAGACCTCAGCCTCACGGGTTGAGTATTTAGCAATACCAAGGAAAAGATCTTACAATCAAAGAAAGAAATGGAAGAAGGATACTCTACCAACAAACAACCCATGTTCAGAGGTGTGAAGTACGATTACTGGAAGGAGCAGAAGATAGCTCATTTTAAGTCCATTCACATCGACCTATGGGATGTGGTAGAAAATGGAAATTACATTACATATGAGGATGAGCTAAATGAATTCCCAAGGAGCCAGTGGAGGGAGGAGCAAAAAAACATATTCCTGCTTAACTACAAGGCTCGAAACATTATGTTATGTGCCTTATCAGAAAAAAAATAAACCAAAGTACATAGCTTCATGAGTGCCAAACAGATGTGAGAAACTCAAGCTATAACTTACAAAGGAACATCATAGGTAAAGAGCAACAAATTAAGTCTCCTCACTTGTAAGTATGAACTCTTCTCTATGGTATAAGGGGGAGACATACAACGTATGTTTGGATGCATTCAAACCATTCTAAATGAATTAAGATCTCTAGGCAAAACTTATGATGACTATGATCATACTGACAAAATCTTAAGAAGTTTGTCTAGAAAATCTAGACCATAAGTGATGCAATCCTACCCCTCAAGGGCATTGAATAGAAGACTATAAGAAGATTGGGCTAGAGATGCAGGAGAAGGTCCTAGGGTTCTCATGAGCCTTAGGGTAGATTTTGGGCCCTTGGGCTAAGTATGAACCCACTTATCTTTGTACATATTAGATTAGGGCTTCATTATATTTGGGCCTTGTATTTAGGGCTTCATAGTGTAGGGAGGGTATCCTAGTAATGTAGGATTTTCTAACCCTTGTATTTTAGGGCACCTAGACTAGTTTTTGTATTAGGAGTAGTTTTATAATTTTGTAGAAGCAAGCTTCATGATGATAAATCAAGTGATTCAAGTAGTTTTGATAATGACAAAGATGATGACAAAAAGCCCAAAGAATGATTTCAAGATTGAGTCAACAAGTTCAAGATCAAGTTTAATTTCAAGTTTCATGAGAAGAAATCAAGAAGATTCAAGAATCAAGAGAAGTTTGATTTCAAGATTCAAGAGAAGATGAATTCAAGATTCAAGAGAAGAAATCAAGAAGACTTCACAAGGGAAGTATTGAAAAGATTTTTCAAAAAACAAACATAGCACAGTTTTGTTTTTCAAAAGAGTTTTTCTCAAAATTTTCTAAGTTACCAGAGTTTTTACTCTCTGGTAATCGATTACCAGTTTCCTGTAATCGATTACCAGTGGCAAAGTTTGATTTCAAAAGTTTTCAACTGAATTTGCAACGTTCCAATTGATTTCAAAATGGTGTAATCGATTACAAGATATTGGTAATCAATTACCAATGTATCTAAACGTTGAAATTCAAAATCAATTGTGAAGAGTCATATCCTTTCATAAAAAGCTTTGTGTAATCGATTACATGATTTTGGTAATCGATTACCAGTGACAAGTTTTGAATAAAAATCAAAAGATGTAACTCTTCCAATGGTTTTCAAGTTTTTCTAAAGGTTATAACTCTTCTAATGGTTTTCTTGACCAGACATGAAGAGTCTATAAAAGCAAGACCTTGACTTGCATTTCAACAACAATTTTTACAACTTTTCCAATTAACTTTTGAACATCTCTTTGAACTTCTACTACTTCTTCTTCCTTTTCCAAAAGCCTTGAAAGTTTTCTGGTTTCTATACCTTGTTCTTTCACAGAAAACAAAAGTGTGCTATTCATCTTGTCGCAACCTACCCTTCGCCGGGAGGGTGAGGCGGGGCTCACGGGTGTGTCTTCCAAGAAAGGAAAATGCGCAGAGTCGCCACCAACATTTATTCGAGAAAAATGTCAGAAAAACCGGAATGTGTGTGGTCTACAAACTTTAATCGTGAAAGGTTCGGGAGTTTGTATTTACGCATGGGGAAGGTATTAGCACCTCATGCGTCCGTCACAAAGGACGACAGCCTTTAATCAAATGTGCAATATCATGTCTTCAATTTGTTTCATTTTCCCTTTTTTGTGTTTTTATGTCTTTTTTATGCCTTTTGTATTTTTTATCTTTTTGTGGTCGACAAGGGTGTTTCCCTCGCTCCTACGTATCTTCAATTGCAATAAGGAAATCAGACCTACGTAGTTCTTTTAGAACTAAACGTTGGTTAAGTTGTTTTTATCTTTTTTTCACAAGATATATTTTGACCGAACAAAAGTCGTTTAAGGCATTAAGCCATTAAACGATCTCTTGATTTTTGGAAAGGAGAGAAGCGTTAAGGCATTGGACCATTAACGATCTCTTGGGGTGGTCGACAAAAGCAGGGCT
This sequence comes from Glycine max, assembly GCF_000004515.6. Lineage (NCBI taxonomy): Eukaryota > Viridiplantae > Streptophyta > Magnoliopsida > Fabales > Fabaceae > Glycine > Glycine max. The sequence continues at coordinate 28,315,148 of NC_038254.2, forward strand.
TTTGCTCCTAGGTATCCTCAATTGTGATGAGAAAATCAGACCTACATAGTTCTTGCAAAAAGCGGTAAAGTTATGGGTTGATTTTATGCTTTTGAATGGTCCATGTTAACCGATAAAAGCAAAGAGGACCGTTTAAGGCGTTGGACCTTAAAGCGGTTTTAAGTGACTTTTGCGAACAAAGCTTGATTTGTGAGTTGATTTTAGTCTTAGTTTCACTTTGGTTATTAGTAAATTCATTCAAGGAAACTTCCATCTCTAGATCTTCACACAACAAAATCTCTCAAACACTCTGGAACTTGGACCTTTCTCTCTCTAGAATCTCTCACATGCAGAAGCTCCTTGAGAAAACGGCCAAACTCCCTCTCTAAATCTGATTTCAGGCTTTGTTTGTGCTCGTGCGCTTAGCGCAACTCTGATCCGCTCAACGCACATTAGTGAATATTGGCTTAGCGCGTGCTTTTCTCGCTCAGCGGATGGATTGAAGCGGTGCGCTTAGCGGGATAACCCTGATGCAATCCAACCCCCCAAGGGAAATGGATAGAAGACTCCAAGAAGATTGGGCCAGAGATGCAAATTTCCCTTAGGATAATGAGTGTTTTGTTGGGAACCTTAAATGTGGTCATCCAAACACTCTTAGGATTCGCCTAGTTTACATTTTTTGCTTACTTTCATAGCTTATTTCCTATACCTTCCATTATCAAACCACCTAGATAACTTACCTTTTACCAATTAGTGTTTATTTTGTCTAGTTTCAACCATAGTTTCTTTTACCTTTTGTTTTCAAACCCCCAACAAGAAAGAACCATAACTTAGGAACCAACATGAGTCTTCATTCTTCATCTAGTGTTAATGGTGAGGGTTCTTGATGCAATCCTACCCCCCAAGGGCATTGGATAGAAGACTCCAAAAAGATTGGGCCAGAGATGCAAGAGAAGGCCCTAAGGTTCTCATAAGCCTTAGGGTAGATTTTAGGCCCATGGGCTAAGTATGCGCCCACTTATCTTTGTACATATTATATTAGGATTTCATTATTTTTTGGCCTTGTATTTAGGGCTCCATAATGTAGGTAGGGTACCCTTGAAATATAGGATTTTTCAGCCTTTGTATTTTAGGGCACCTAGACTAGTTTTTGTATTAGGGGTAGTTTTGTAATTTCACATGCACTAAGTGAATATTTGATGTGTGTGGTTGGAAATAAATTTAATTGAATTGGTAGATCTACTCTTGAATCTTGTTTTTTTGTTGATTTTAGGTTCTATCATTTTTCATTCATAATATTCTTGTGCTGAACCTTAGATCTAAATGTTCTTCCAAAATATTGATTAAAAAAAAAACACAAAAATCTAAGTGTAAATCACTTAATCGATGTTGTCTTAGAGTCATGTTTAGTCATAGTAATTGTCACATTATGTTCTAAGTTTGTGTTGAATTTTTATTTTGTTTATTGAATTCTAGATACATTTGTTCATGTATTCTTGTCATTCTTAGCCTATCTTTTGAATTTTGAGTCTAATTCATGCATGTTATTTAGTTCATAACATGTTCTGTGTGACATCCTAGAATTTCTACCCGGAATTTTGTAAGTGTTACATCTAAATAAATATATATAGATATATATATTCTTGGTATAAGTATGTACATTGGGGGAAAGATACGCGGGTTAGGCTAATTAACGAAGAGTAATCCATAACTAGACAGTTATAGATTAATTCGCAATTAATTAGCCTAAAAATTATCATTTTGCGTGCAACTAAAAATTTAACAAAACCAACATCTGAACCACGCTCAGGGTCTCATTTTGAGCATTTTGATATATATATTGCCTACTTTCAGAAACGGCCGACGGGTGCAGAGAAACACGGGGAACTGGAACTAGAGAGGCGGCATGCAAACCGAGGCAGGATTTCAGCATCCAAAAGGTCAAATTTTCTTCTCCTTTGTGGCTGAGTATGAAGTCAAATCAAGGGAAAAAGGTGGGCCCTTTTTGCTCCACTTAAAATGGGACATGTGGCATTGCTTTATGAAAAAAAAAGGGAAAAAAATCTTTTTTTAAAAAAAAAAGCCAAATTCTCTCTCTTCATTCAGAAATTTCAGAAGCTCCTTTCTCCCTTCCACGTTGCTTTTCTTCTTCCTTCTTCTCCACCATTGTTGTCCATTGAAGCTTCAAAATTCCTTCTCATTTTTACTCAAAATTGCAAGGAGAAGCCATTTTCGGAGTCTTGAAGCACACCTTTACTTCGTGGGGCTTCAAATTTCAGGTAAGGGTGGACTTCTTCTCACATGAAATTCGTGGGTGTTGGGTTTTTGGGAGCTATGATAGGTAGTTCTACTAGGTTCTTGCCTTAGGGTAGTCATTTGTGAAGGAATTTGTTGAAATCATGCTAAACTTGACATGTTTGATGTTAGCTAAATTACCCATGCTGTTTTAGGGTTTTATGATGATGCTTTGTGATATATGTGTGCTGAAAATGTTGATAGAAAACTGGTAGAGATGATGGGGAGAGTTAACCTAGGGTTAAATGTGAGAATGGTAATGTTGTGAGTGGAAAAGTGTGAGATTTTGAGGGTTGGAAAAGCCAAATTTGGGGTTAGTGGAAATTGGAGCCTAAAGTGAGTTGATTCTAGTTTAGAATGTCAATTAGGACTTGTAGGAAAGCTTGGGCAGAGCAAATGAGAAAAATGAGTGACAAATGTGAATGAAAAGAGCCATTTCTAGGATAAATTGGGTGTTGAGAGGTCAAATTTTGAATCGGTGGAGTTTTCACCATAAAACCAGTTTGAGCAAGTCTAAATCAATGTTATAGACTTGATTGAGATGAGAATTTACCCCAAAATTACCCAATTCTCTTTTTCACTTCTCAAACCTTGAAAATTCACTAAATTGATGGGTTTTGGATACCTATATTTTGATTTGCCTTGGTCTGAAGTTTGTTTTTGGTTTAAATATGATTTATACATGATTTAGGACTTGTAGGATCCAATTTGAGCAAAATTGGATGTGGGCAAGTTGGATTTCGAAATCTGCCAAATTATGCAGAAAAATGTTGTCAAAATTGTGCAGCAGTTTTTTTAACATAGTGCAGAAAAATGGTTGTGCATTGCTAGTCATGGGAAGAGTAGTACATCTCGGGTTCCAGGCATGTTTTAGCAGATCCCAACGGTCAAAATGTAGATTTATGTACCAGAAACCTCCAGTAAAATTTTCAAGGCGATCCAATGGTTAACGAACCGGAACGAAGAGAATTTTACTGGGGTATTTGAGTAGGGAAAACTGTGGTATTTGGATTAGTTTTGGGCAGAGTTTTCTGCCTCTACTCTGTTTTCTTGGTTTAGGGTAGTTTCATGATAAATGAGATCGAATTGTTTGGATATTGAGGAAGCTTGGAGGGGTTAATGGGGACCCGGTGCTGAGAGGAACGAGGATAAGGGCTACGTAGGAGTGCGTGAGCTCAATTAAAAGGTGGGCAACTGGGGATGGCGTGTTTATGTTTGATTTGTGGAAGTGGGAGAGTTGGTTTGCACCATCGCCCGATTGCCACCCAGTACCACATAAGACGGGTGCCCCATAATCCAATAAGCTTGATGTGAGAAAGAGTGGAAGAGTCAGTCTTCCTACTTTTGTTTGTTGACCACAGAGTGGTACTTGAAGATATGTCGCGGGGGTCAGGAGACCTTGGGGACGTCAGGTGGGGTGCTATTGCCCAAAACCAAGCTTGACTAATCCCGACCCAACCCGGGCATAGTCAGTCAGTGAGAACCTGTGACGTACCTAAACAGGAGAGCTCCTGGCAGTCAACCAATAAAAGAACAAATTCCACAAAGCAAGGAAGCTTGTGTGGCGGCTGGCCAGCCATGTATCTTGGGTGGTATATGTAAAATGGCCTCTGGTAATCGATTACCATTCGTGGGTAATCGATTACAGGGCTTAAAAATGGAGACAAGATGTTAAATGACCTCTGGTAATCAATTACTAAGGGTGTGTAATCGATTACACAGGGTGATAGGGCACTGGTAATCGATTACCAGCTGGGTGTAATCGATTACACAGGGTGATAGGGCACTGGTAATCGATTACCATTTATGTGTAATCGATTACGCAGTGTAACTTTTAGTTTCCAATGTGTAAAGGCTATGTAATTTCGTTTTTGGGCACTGGTAATCGATTACCAGAGAGGAAATCCCTAGAAAAAGATATTTTGACTATGCGTAGCCGTTATCGGACGCATTGTATTATTACCTGTAGTTAGATTTATTGTGAAAGAGTCTACCCTCTTTCTTTTATCTCTTGTAGATCGTGATGGCATCGCAGTTGATCCATGATCGTGTTGTGATGGAGTGCCTAGAGGGTGTTTGGGAGACCCTCGAAGGCAATGAGAGGTGCCGATTCCGTGGCACAATTTGACTTACTGCTACTTCATTAGTACATCCGGAGGAACCCGCACACACACTTCAGCAGCCTGTGGAGTGGATACTACCTACACCTACTCCATATCGACTAGTTAAGCCGGTTCAAGTGATAGAGGTGTCATCCGCTGAAGAGGATCTTGAAGAGGACCCAGAGGAGTTACCTCTTGAACCTGCTGTGGATGCTCCTGACTTCCCAGAGGATGATGAGGACCCACTCCTTGATGTTGATTCTCCAGAGGATATCATGTCAGCATCTGAGGCAGGCTCTACAGATGAGAGCGGCCCTGGAGGGACAACGAATAGTGATGACTCTTCATCATAGCAGACGGCTCCTCAGACTAGGCATACATACTTTTTGTGGGTGGGTAGACCTATTGTATAGAAATTTTGATGGTTGTATATATTGTGGCTGAAGCCACCACAGTTGTTACCTTTGCTCTGGATGTCACTTTGTTATTTTGCAAACTCTCATATTTTGGACAGTTTTAGATGATAAATATAATTATGTTTAATCTTGTTATTTGAAAAGGAAATGTTAACAAACTTTATTTGAAAAGAGTTTACCGACCGCATTTTATTATCTTTCAAGTGACGACCTAAAATGATGGCTGGTATATTTTCTTTTTGAAAGAGCAAAATAGTTTGGAGGTTATGAGTGATCAGAAAGAAATGAATCTGAATAGAGTTGTGAACTGGACATTCAACACTCTATAGTGATAATTTTCCTTCTGAATTTAATTACCACGAAATGAATAACAGTGCGAAAAAAAGAGGGAAAGAGAAAAGAAAAAAAAATTCCATGGTTTCTACTATTTAATTTATTACTATTAAACCAGTCATTATTTAGGGATGCCACATTCTGAATCAATTCCTAGAAGTAGTCTTGTTGTTGAACTCTTTTTTGTTTTCTAAGATTCCTACATGATGCCTATGATGAAGTTGAGTTGTGGTGCTGAGTTGTGGCTGGATTTGTGAATCAAATAAGTCTTAAGCTCTCTTGAATTGTGTTAATCAAGATAATTGAGCATAAGCAAACACAAATTGTAAATATCCAAGCCTTAAGCAACATAAACACTACTCTTGATTTCTAGGTTGAAATCGCTGGTGCTGGCAGCTTGAACATACGAACTTGTATAAATTACTGGGAGTTGGTCACTACCTTTTTTGAGCTGAAAGTTTTATTGAATTTTCTAGACATCTGAACCAAAATTATAAAAAAAGAACCAAGCGATTTGGATTAAAGGAAAAAATAAGAAAAATCACACAAGTTGGCAGAAAAATCAGTGTCCAGGAAAAAAAAAGTGAAAGGGAAGTATGCTTGCTGTTTTGGCTCAAAATTTGTTCTATAATTGGTGTGTATTTTATACCAATCCTAGTTCTGAAATTTCAATTGATAATTATTGTGAAAAAAAGTGCCAAAACTAGAGGTTTCTTGAGTCTTTTTTTTATAGTTTTTTTTACTCTACTCTAGAGCCATTCTAAGTTTCTCTTTGAGTCCTACCTTGCTTTTATTGTGCTTTTCATTGCTTTAATTGTTGAATAATCCTTGGAAATTTGTCTTGTTAAAAATCTATTGGTTTAGCTTTCATTTCATTTTTTTTTTGTCTTTGGTTATTGCTTGTCTCTTTGTTTCCTTGCTTGTGAGTTGCCATATAGGGAATTGGAAAGGAGGATTGGTGTCATATCTTGAAGAATTTGAGTCAAGAAGCAAGGGGCCAACAACCTTAAGAGCTATTGGACTAAGAAGCACCCCAAATTGAGTGAAACACTAAAGATAGAATAGCCACCACAATTGAGGACTTTTTTTTTGTAATTTTGTAATTGCCAATTTGCTTTGCTTTCAAATTTTGTAACAGAAAGGCCTTTCATTGGAAGTAAGTTGGGAGCCTCCAATAGGTCACCTTACTTCCATTTGTGTGGAATAATTTTAGGCAATTTTTCGTTAGGATAGTGGGTGTTTTGTTGGGAACCTTAAATGAGGTCATCCAAACACTCTTAGGATCCGCCTAGTTTGCATTTCTTGCACTTTAATTTCTTGCTTACTTTCATAGCTTATTTCCTTTACCCTCCATTATCAAACCGCCTAGATAGCTTGCCTTTTACCAATTAGTTTTTACCTTATCTTTCACACCTCTTTTAGTGTTTATTTTGGCTAGTTTCAACCATAGTTTCTTTTACCTTTTGTTTTCAAACCCCCAACAAGAAAGAACCATAACTTAGGAACCAACATGAGTCTTCATTTTTCATCTAGTGTTAATGGTGAGGGTTCTACTCCTAAGGACCCCTTGTATAAGATATTAGATGAGTTGAGATCCCTTAAGTTGTGGAAAGAAAACAAGAGAGAAAAGAAAAAGGTAAAAAAAGAGTGAAAGAAATAAGTCAAGATGAAAGAGAGAAAATAAGAGAGGAAGAAAGAAGAAAAATAATGAAAGAAATGAAAAGAGAAAAACATGCCTCCTATAGTAGTCATGACTCTTGCAAGAGTTTAAGTGAAGAACTTAGCGACTATTATAGAGAGCGCCATGGTTCACATACTAAACATCACTCCCAAAGAAGAGAAAAGGAGATAAAAGGCCTCAAGAGGTTAACATTAGCCTCCCATATTTCCATGGAAAAGACAATGTTGAGGCCTACTTAGATTAGGAAATGAAGGTTGAACAACTCTTTGCTTGACATAATATTAGCAAAGAGAGAAAAGTTCCATTGGCTACCTTTAGCTTTCAAGGGTATGCCCTCTATTGGTGGACTTCCCTTGTAAGGGAATGAAGGATTCATGGGGATCCTCCAATAGAGTTTTGGAATGATCTTAAGAGTGCTCTTAGGAAAAGGCACATTCCCTCCTACTATGATAGGGAGCTTATGGACAAGCTCTAAAGGCTTAGACAAGGGAGTATGAGTGTTGAAGAATATAGACAACAAATGGAACTACTCCTTTTAAGAGCTGGACTTAGGGAGGAGGAAAGAACAAGCATAGCTAGGTTCCTTAGTGGGCTTAATATGGAAGTGAGGGACAAGGTTGAACTCCTTCCATATAGGGACCTAGATGAGCTAGTCCAACTTTGTATAAGAGTGGAGCAACAACTTAAAAGAAAGCCTTCTTCAAAATCTTATGGCTCTCACTCGTATCCAAGGAAGGACCAAGCCCATGGAATTTTGGGGGCTGCACCTTCAAAACCCAAGGAAGATAAGGGTAAGACCATAGAGAAATACACCCCTAAGACTAGTTCCCAAGAAAGGACTAGCAACATTAAATGCTTCAAATGTCTTGGGAGAGGTCACATTGCCTCTCAATGCCCCACAAAGAAAACCATGATCATGAGGGGTCCAGACATTTATAGTAGTCAAGAGGAGACTACTTCTTGCCCTTCCTCTAGTGGAAGTGAAGATGAAGTAAGGGGTGAAGAGTCTAGTAAGGTAGTCTACCCCCATGAAGAAGGTGGCCTCTTAATGGTTAGAAGGCTCCTTGGAGGTCAATCTTGTGATCTATCTCAATCCCAAAGAGAGAACATCTTTCATACAAGATGCAAAATTTTAGATAAAACTTGTTCTCTCATTGTGGATAGTGGATCTTGTTGCAATTGTTGTAGCACAAGTTTAGTTTCCAAGTTGAACCTCACTATCATTCCCCACCCAATACCTTATAAACTTCAATGGCTCAATGAGCAAGGGGAAATGATAGTTAACCAACAAGTGAAGGTACCTTTCTCCATTGGGACATATAAGGATGAAGTTAATTGTGATATAGTTCCCATGGTGGTAGGACGTATTCTTTTAGGAAGGCCGTGACAATTTGATAGGAATATCATTTACAATGGCCTAACTAATGAGATTACCCTCACCCATCTTGGCACTAAATTTGTGTTGCATCCTCAAACACCTTCACTGGTGGCCAAAGATCAACTAACTATGAAAGATAAGAGGAATGAGGAAGAAAAACTAGAAAAACAAAAGAAAAAGAAGGATAGTAAGGCCTTGTCTACAAAGGCCAAAGGGAAGGAAAAAGAGGAAAAAGATTCCTCCAAGAAGATTGTTAAGAAGGAAAATCATTTTGCAACAAAATGTGATATTAAAAGAGCACTCATTCTTAAACAATCTTTCTACCTTCTCCTATCAAGGGAAACATCTCTTAGCACCGCCATACCTCTTGAGCTTGAGGTTATTCATCAAGTAAAGGAGTTGTTGGATGAGGGTTTGGTTCGTAAGAGCTTAAATATTTGTGCTTTGTTGGTGCCCAAAATAGGTATTATAAGGCACCAAATCCCTATGATAGGTGGTATGATGAATGTGTTGAGTGGTGCCACCCTCTTTTGTAAAATCACTCATGCACCCAACATTTTCATGATTTGTGTGCATAGGGACTCATTAGGTAGGTTTGTTCTTATTTTTTGTTTCAATGCAAACCTAGGTGCTCATGTGGGACACCTTAGGTTTGTCATAATTTTTTGTAGGAATAATCAACATGAAAATAAAGAAAAAGGTATGTTTTATTCCATTAATTTCCTTAAATTTTTAAATAGTGATCAAGGGCTTCCCATGGACCGTAAAAGAATAAAGGTGATTCCTGAGTGGCCTACTCCACCAAGTATAAGGGAAATTTGGGGCTTCAATATATTAACAAACTTTTACAAAAGGTTTGTCCCATATTTTTCTATACTTGTAACACCACCCATTGAGTTGGTGAGGAACTATATTCTCTCATGGGAAGATGGCCAGGAAAGGGGTTTTCAGTCCTTACCATACTCTAACATACCCAACATCACTAATACATATGTTTTTATTCTTTTTACAGGTGTTGTGGAAAGAATCCATGAGTTTCAAGAACCTCTGGATTTGAGGTCAAATCCTTTTCAAGGGGGAGGGAATGATGCAATCCTACCCCCTAAGGGCATTGGATAGAAGACTCCAAAAAGATTGGGCCAGAGATGCAAGAGAAGACCTTAAGGTTCTCATGAGCCTTAGGGTAGATTTTAGGCCCATGGGCTAAGTATGAGCCCACTTATCTTTGTACATATAATATCTGGATTTCATTATTTTTTGGCCTTGTATTTAGGGCTCCATAATGTAGGTAGGGTACCCTAGAAATATAGGATTTTCAGCCCTTGTACTTTAGGGCACCTAGACTAGTTTTTGTATTAGGGGTAGTTTTGTAATTTCACATGCACTAAGTGAATATTTGATGTGTGTGGTTGGAAATAAATTTAATTGAATTGGTAGAAGCCCAATCTAATTAAATTTTAGAGGGGGAGGTGAGCATTTGCTTACTACACCCCATTGCCACATCATATAGTCACACTTTGTGCATGCCCTTCATGTTTTACATGCCTCATGATACCTAAGCACACTTAGTGTAGAATCTTGGAATTGATCTTTGATTAGTGGGCTGAACCATAACCAAAATTCACTAATCATAATTAGTGAAATTTTGGCTCCAAAGTTTGGCTCCACAAATTCAGTTTCAAATTCAAGTAAAATTTGAATTGAAATTCAAATTTCCCTCCAATTTTGTGTGACACTTAGGCTATAAATAGAGGTCATGTGTGTGCATTTTTTAACTTTGATCATTTGAATATTAAACTTCAGATTTAAAGCTCTTTTAGAGCGCAAAATTTCATGCTCTTCTCTTCCTCTCCCTTCATTCATCTTCTTCTTCCTCCAAGCTCTTATCCATGGCCTCCTATGGTGGTGAACTTCTTCTAGACTCATCTTCTCCTTGAAGTGGTGTCTCCTCTCTCTCTTCCTTCTCCATTCCGTTGCCATTCATCTTCCAAGAAGCAAAGGAATCCACTGATGAAGAAGATCCTAGGCCTACAAGCTCCAATGGAGCCTACATCATGACCCTTCGCTCAGCGAACATGCACAACTCATCCTTCTTCCAGATTCTTCCTCGTGCCTTGCTGAGGAATGTTGTGCTCAACGGATGACTCGCTAAGCCAGCAGATTGGCTTAACGAGTGTATGAAAATCTGCACTTCACAAGCTTGCCTAATTAACCTGAAATTGAGAGAAAATGATTATTAAACACACAAAACAAAATTACTAAGTATTTATTACCTATCTTTAACTAAAAGAACTTATAACACTACAAAATAACCATAAATTGGAGGAGTTTGATACAATTTACACTAGTTTTATACACAAAAGTTAATCATATTCACCGACTAACAACTCCCTCAAGTTTACAGTTTTGCTTGTCCTCAAGCAAATAAAGAACATAGCACTAGTCCCCAAGTGACAAAAATATGCAGTGATTATGTACAAAGGTGTATGCAGCAAAAGTCACTGATTGCATGATACAATAATGAAGCAAAATGCTCTCATCAGTTGTCTTTCACAAAATATGCAGTTATTCAAAGAGAAGAATAAAATGTAACCTGTACAATTAGATGAAGTTTGGCATAAGACAGATATTAAGGAAAGTAGCTTAAACCACAGTCTCACGGCTACTGTTTCACTCAAGCACAACTGTTTAAGTTATTCATTAATAACAACTAGCAAGTAGTCCAATCTTTGCACTTCATCTCATGCCATAAAGTCAAAAATGTATAAACAGAATCAGAAGGACTTTCCTAGGCTTGTAGTGAGGCTTGGCTACAAAAATTCATTGGTTTTTTTAGGATTCAAAGGCTTAGATTCTTAGAGAGCACAAATCCTAGACTTATCCAAGTGATATTTTTTTAATACAATTAGCTTGCTCACTAGCTTTTCACTGTCATTTGCTTTTGACCTTATTACATGAGCACACATTTTCTTTGATTGCTTTCTTTTTCTTTCTTCTTTTTTTTAACACACAACTTATGTGTTGTGTGTGTTGATGCTTTATCTCTTTCTTTGCATCCCAATTAGTTCCACTCCCCCAAATTTGGGGTAAATTTTCCTTGAACCATATGCTCTCCTAGAGTCTAAACAAGTTATCTGGAGATAATCATTTAGGTTCAGGGTTCAATTATTGACAAAATCATTCAGCTCATAAAGGGTGCAAATGATACAATTATAATTCAGGGTAAGCTTTTTGGTCAAAAGGCTTGTGTATGCACAATCATGGCCTCCATCATGTCCTCATTTATACATTTCATTCTAAAATTCAGAGATTGATGCAAAGATTATTACTCATAGCTAGTCGTTCACTCACAGTTTAAGTTCACACTCTCACCGGTTTTGGTTCAAGCTTTTCTTTCTCAATCAATCTGTCTACTGACTAACAATTCTAAATGCAAGTTCACATTCTTGTTCTTTCTTTGTCTAACATACACACTTGCTCAAACTCATGAAAAGAAACACAAATTCCATCACAATCATGCATTCAATCCAAAATCAAACCATACACCAATTTTCACCAAAAGATAAAAGTGTTTCATTGCATAATCATCAAAATCAAGTCAAATTGTTCTAAATGCTTGAAAATAAGCATTAACCAAAATCACTAAAAACCAATGTACTGAAACTATAATATAGTTATAATCAGAGAGATCAACAGAGTCTGAGCATCCTCCTCATCTATCAGATGGAAAGACTGGGGAATCAAAGAGAGCAACAACTTCTCCGGATGAGGAATCAGAAAGATCAGCAGCTCCTCCAACTGGGCAATCAGAGGGATAAGTTGCTTCTCCAACTGGTGAATCAGGGGGAGCAGCAGTTTCTCTAGATGGGAAATCAGAGATGATAATCAGAGGTGGAGATGGGGGAACCACTTCAAGCTTAGGAGAAGAAGGTGGATTTACCACTGGAGATTGTGGGTCAACTGGCTCTAGATCAACCTGTGTAGGTGTGGGCTCAGGAGGGGCAGCCTCGTTGGGTCTCACCAATGGAAGTTGAGCTTCAGGCCAGGCTACTTGCTCAAGAAAATGCTCCATAGGTATGATTGGCTTGTTATGAGAAAACTCTTGCAGGCTGTGCATGATAATAAACTATCCTCGGAATAAGCTTTGTAGCATAGGGACTACAGTTAAGAAATATAAGTGAACAAAGAGTAATTAAGTTATATTGAAAAACTAAAATAATAATTATGTTAGAATAATTTTTTCTTACATGACAGTTACAGTGTGATAAAGAAAGTAACAGAACATTTATTTGACAAATTTATGATAAATTATTCATTGATTCAAATTAAATATTATTCATTTATTTTCATATTTATTTATTATTAGGGGTGTTCGCGGTGTGGTTTTGGCGATTTTTTCTCAAAATTACGTCTGAACCAAACAATAAATTAACATGCGGTTTGGTTCGGTTTGGATTTTTTAAAAATAAAATCCAAACCAAACCAAACCAATCTATGTGGTGCGGTTTGGGCGGTTTTTTCAGGTTTTTTTTTAAATTATAAAATCTTGTTTATAATCATAATAAAAATTAACATGTTGTAGATTTAAATATTCCTAAAGAAAATAAAGTATAAAAACATAAAACAGTCAAATAATTCAAGTAATTCATAAAAATCTGCTACAACAATAATTCAAGTAAAACATAAAAACATAAAACAGTCAATAGATCCAAATAATTCATAAAAATCTGCTATAATAATAATTCAAGTAAAACATAAAAACATATGAATAATGATTTCAACCTTCCAATTCTTCATCCTTAGTCTCCAATAATTGCATGTCAAACAATCCAAGCCTTCATTCTTCATTTTGCAGAAATTAAAACAATCAAAGAATTAATATATTTCTTTTAATACTCAATCAGTACTCAGTATTATTATCTTTGAATTGAAAATGTAAAGGATATGTGTCATCCAAATCCAAATCCAAATCTACTCATGCTTCCTAGAATAACTCTGACTAGAACAATAAATCATGTCACACAAACACCTTCACTTACTAATCAAACATAAATTTTTGCAAATCTCCCCTACAATAATTTTTTCCTGAAAATCTCCCCTAACCAGCAACATATATATAGTTATATACTACATGACACAATCAATCCTTAGTAAGTTGATTAGTAATCTTATCATCAATATCAAAGGAAACAATCTAGTTATCCAAATCCAAGAAAAAGATCATATTTCAGCATCTCCCACCATTCAATTGCTAAACCAAGACAACCCATGAACACAATCAATCCTTTGAGGTGCGCCGCTGCCCGCTAGTACTCGTAGAAAGAAGAAGAAGAATATTAGGGTTTAGGGTAATGGTAAGTGAAACGTGAATTGTGTAGTCAGTAGTGTGTAAGTGAAACACAACACAAAAATAAGTTAAACGCAAATAATGAAACTGAAACGCAATTTGCACCTAATGGATAATGTCACACGTACTAAAATAAAAATTAAAAAAATATATAATATGTAAATATGCAGTTTGGTTTGGATTTTCAGCTAGAAATCGAAACCGAACCAAACCGCTCGATTTCTATAAAAAAAAAAAACCAAACTAATCCGAAAACTCGCGGTTTGGTTTGGACTTCGGTTTTGAACACCCCTATTAATTATACATAAATGCTAATTAAAAATATATTTATTACTTTTTTTAACATTTTATTTTGAAATTTTGTTACTTTTTGAGGACCTTTGAAATTACAAAGTTGACCCTTAAACTGTTGGGTAAAATTTAAATTCATTGATGTATGGTTTTAGCATTGATTTAAATTTTAAATGCATTGATGCTACATTTTTCAACTTGCATAATTCATGCGTAAATAGAAAACCTGGTAAACAAATTTGAAATGGCTTTCTTGCATCACCACTTTGGCAGGTATTCAACCATCGCATCACATCACATTTACAAATAAAACTCAAAATCCACACACCACCTTGTCTATATATTATCATATTTATTGTAAGCATCACCACTAACTCTACTGCTACTTTCACCTTTCATCATCATTCAATTTTAGTCCAATGGAGTGGTCTTTCTCCATATCCGTGGTGCTGTTTCTTACCCTTCTCATTCAAATACATGGAAGTGGTTATCTTGATCACAAGCAAGCAAGAGGCTTTGCAGAGAATTATGGTTGTAATTTGTTCCAAGGAAGCTGGGTTTATGATGATTCATACCCTCTTTATGAAACCTCTCAGTGTCCCTTTATAGAGAGGGAATTTGATTGTCAAAACAATGGTAGACCAGATAAGTTTTATCTCAAGTATAGATGGCAGCCCGCAGGGTGTAACTTAACAAGGTATTCACATCTTTTATTTGCTTTTCTTTTTTCTTTCTTTTTTATCTATGCATGACATGCCATTTGATTATTTCCCACCCAATCAGGTGGACATAGATTTACCATGTATGTTTTTTTTTTGCTGGGGATATTTTTTTATTTATTTATGGTTGTTTCTCTTTCCAAAATTAATGTCTTCTTAGTCATATGATAATGGTTATGTTTGACAAAATTAACTCAAAAACTAGATCATAGTGAAAGCTAGCTAAAAGTTAAAAATTATTTTATTGAATTATAAGTGTTTGATAAAGTTATTTTTAAAGTAGCTAAAAAATGTAAAATTACATAGAATAAAAGTAATAAAATTTAACCTTAAATAAAAAAAAATTAAAAAAAGAATCTAAGAAATATTTAAACAAAAAGGAAATAAGTATAAAAAGTTATTAGTTCGAAGCTAGTGTTTTAAAAATGATACTTCGGTTATGTTCGGTAAAATTAACTGAAAAGTTAGCTAGAAACTGAAAAGTTATCTGAAAGCCGAAAAACTAGTTGGAAGTTGGTAGCTGAAAGCTAAAAAATTAGCTTATTAAATTATAAGTGTTTGATAAAACTAATTGTTGACGTAGCTTAAAAGTGTATAATGATAGAAAAATAGTAAAATTATGATTTATTTTAAAAATTGAATAAATGTATTTATGATATAAATGAAAGAAAATATTAAAAACTAGAAGCTAGCGTTTTTTAAAATGTTACTTCGAGTAACATTTCAAAAAATGTTAGAAGCTATTAAAATAATTTGTTTACTGGATAATCAAAAAAGTTTTTCAGTTAGTAAAAAAAGGTTAAAAAATAGTTAAAATGTGTTGTTGAACATAGATTATGTTCAACAAAGACATATCACAAATTTAAGTCTATTTTTGTTGGAATAAAAACATTTACATGTATATATAAAATTGATTTTCACTTTTTATATTTAATTTATCCTTTTTATCCCATTCTATCATAATATTTTCTATCATAAAATAGTTTAATAAATAATTGAAAAGATTGTCAAAGATGAATTATTTACCTATTGACTACTTGTAGAAACAGAAGAAATGAATACTTAATTATAGAGATAGTATAATAAAGAAATTAAATTAACACTTTATTAAAGAAAGAGAAAGAGAAACTTGTTCATCATGAAAAAAAATTAATTGATGTGAGAGAAATGGATGCATTGTGGAAAAAACAATTGCAGTGAGTGAGTACAGTAAGAAGCGGATTGTGAAGGGTATAATAGGAAAAAAATGATCATTTTGTCAAATTATTGATTTTTTTTTAATGTAAAACAACCTTAACTAACTATTCTATTCTTATTTATAAAACATAGTTTTGAAAAAAAAAAATCATTTTTTATAAAATTTCATTTCAAATGTTTTGTGCATTAATTATTTTGAGTAAATTATTGTCTTTAATTGTCTTTTTTTCCCTCCACGGAGATTGAAGAAAATGAATTTAGGTATCCAATAAAGTTAAAAATAAATTTTAAAAAATATTATAATTATCGGTATAAATTGGTCAGTTGTGTCTTATATTGTTTACTTTTCTATATATTCTGCATGTATGTTAAAAAGATTGTATATAAGTTGTGTATAAATACAAATTAACTATTCTGTGTCAGTTACCTTTGAATCTGCTGGTTAATTATTTGACTTTTAAATGGAAGAAGACAATGTCCAACTAAGCTAAATCAGAGAGAGACAAAAATCCTCTGAAGCTAGTAAATTGTTTTCTTGGGATGATGGTGGGGTTCAAGCCTAGCTTGAATTGAGTGCGAGATGAAATTTCTAATATAAATTATAAAATAATAATTATTAATTAAAATATGAAGTTAAAGCTTTTATAATTTTGTAATGTGTATAATATATGTATAATTCTAATTATAATTACACTAAATTTAACAAAATTGACGGTTATTGTTTTATATTCCACCCTCTAAAAAGTTTACTGTATAAGTCGGCAGACTTCCTCTATTAAATAAGAGTTATCAGTTGTAAAGTTGCTCTCAACCAATTGGTTCTCAATTAGGATCACATCCTACATTAGTTCCAAACAAAAAACCATTTAAATGATCATCAAGACCATGTTATCACCATTTTAAAGAATGTTGTTGTTTTGCAGATTCAATGGTGAAGATTTCTTAACAAGACTTAGAGGGAAGAGTATCATGTTTGTGGGAGACTCTTTGGGTTTGAACCAATGGCAATCACTCACTTGCATGCTTCACACAGCTGTGCCACAAGCCCCATACAGCTTAGCAAGGAATGGAGATGTCTCCATTTTCACCTTTCCGGTTAGATCACTTTTATGACTTTTATTTGTCTTAATTTTCTTCCTATATATTCTTAGTCAGTCCCTACCCAAACCTATCACATCTACACAAATTCACATTCACCCCAATTTCTTGAGACATATCAAGGTAGTTGTTGTGCTCCCAATTTTAACTCCAAATGATAATTAGTTGCAAAATAAAATTTTGATTGGGTTGCAACCATGCATACATGGATAATATTGAAATTAAATAGAGCACTGTTGTCAATCAATGATAATCTAAATAACATCATATATATTAATAATGCATTCTTACAACTAGTCTCTTAGTTAACTATTGACACACCCAAGATATTAGATTCCCACTCATGCAAGCAAGAAAAGGTAACCAACCAATTTATAGAATGAAGGTTGTATTGATAAAAAAAGATTAATGTAATACTTTGGTATCATGGATCCATCGTTGAAGAGTAATAAAATGCTGGTTAACAATTCAGACATATAACAGAAGAACCAAGATTATTGTTGAAAACACACCGACAAAAATAGTGGAAGAAACAAATTATGTCGAGTTAAAAGTTAGGAAACAATGTAAAATTTCAAACTAGGACAAGGAAAATTGTTTCGGCGGTAACAATCTTGACTTCAGGTTCAATTCGTGGGACAAATACCACATAACTTTGGTCTTGAATTAATGGAGCAAGTATCAGTGATCATTTATCTCTTGTAGTAGTGGATTGGCTCTACCTCTATGACTATTTTACATCATGCAACACTGAAACTCTTGTATGCATGTTTGTTCATTTCCTGGTGCTTGGAAGAGCATATTCCTTATGCGTCATTCATCGGCATCTTCTCTAATATATAAAAATTAAAAATAAATTGGTCTATCTCATAATTTTGCAGACCTATGATGTTAAGGTAATGTTCTCGCGCAATGCATTACTTGTGGACATTGTTGGTGAGAGTATCGGTCGAGTATTGAAACTAGATTCAATTCAAGCTGGCCAAATGTGGAAAGGAATAGATGTAATGATATTTGACTCTTGGCATTGGTGGATTCACACAGGAAGAAAACAACCGTATGTACTCATTTATAAGCTAGTTTCACTCTTCATCATATTTCACATGCAAAATCGATCTATAACACTTTTTTTCTATTTCTTTTTTTTATTATTTGGGCTTGTAGATGGGATTTGATTCAAGTAGGGAATCGTACATATAGAGATATGGATCGCTTGGTTGCATATGAGATAGCATTGAATACATGGGCCAAATGGGTTGATTACAATATTGATCCTACCCGAACAAGGGTGTTCTTCCAAGGAGTCTCTCCAGATCATCAAAAGTAAGAGGATATCCCTCAGCCCATCTTTATCATTTACCAAAATAAAAAAATATTTATTTTCAAAAAAGATAACTGGTCATTGTAAAAATATATACAAATAAAAAACAAATCAACATATAGTTTTGTAAAACTAGAGTTAACTAACTTGCGTTTGAATTGTTCCAGTCCAGCGCAATGGGGTGAGCCAAGAGCAAACTTATGTGAAGGGCAAACTAGGCCAATATTGGGATTCAGGTACCCAGGAGGACCACTCCCAGCAGAGTTGGTATTGGAGAAAGTGCTAAGAGCTATGCAAAAGCCTGTGTATTTGCTGGACATTACTACCCTATCCCAACTAAGGATAGATGGCCACCCGTCTGTTTATGGCTTTGGAGGGCATTTGGACCCGGATTGTAGCCACTGGTGCCTAGCTGGTGTTCCTGATACTTGGAATGAGCTTCTGTATGCTAGTCTCGTTAAAAATTAAGCTCTTGTTCTTATTTTTAGGATCATTTAGCCCAACTTTATTTTTACTTTAAAATTACTTTTAAGTTAAAGTTAAAACTAAGTTGTGTTAGTTTGTTTTGTTTTTAATTTTAAAGCTCTGATTAAAGAAAAAGTTGTTTGGAAAAAAATTTAATAAGAAATAATATAAAAAAAATCAGAAACCACTCTAGTGAAAATAAAAGAGGCTAAAATTTATCCTTCTAGTACTTAGCTCCTGTTTATATAGAGAAGACATGCAATTTACAAATTTAATGTCCAATGATATAGACAGTAATATAGTTAATATTAATATCAACTAATAGCTATAAATAGTATTAAATGGAGAAAAACTAAAAATCATATTACTATCATTTATAACTATTTTTTTGTTGAATGAGATTGAAAAAAAGCACCCCAACCAAGATATTAACTGCAATAAAATTACAGCTTAATTATAAACGACAACCCTTACTTATAAATATAAGACGTGAATTATAAGCTATTAATCTTTATGTATATATATATATATATATATATATATATATATATATATATATAAAAAAAGAGAGGTGAGCTAGAATATTAAATGCAATCATTTTCCCGCTCAAATGCAGGATAATTTCGTAAACATATGTAATTGTTAATATGAACATAATTCTAATATATTCCAGCGGAATAATCCATAAATAACGCGTATAATCAATGCTAATATTTGTTGTTTTAATTATGTTAATGTATATTAATGTGTAAATTTAAATGGGAAGCTCTAATATTAATTATTGGCCACGATTTTTTCTATAATTAATGTAAAAAGATTTGGGAATGTAATAGATGTTACATGCAAATTCTTTGAGTATTTTTGATAACTTTTTAAAAATTAATATGTTAGGTCTAGATGATTTACTAATAATCACTGGAAGACCTATCATACCTTTGATTTTGATGTTTAAAAAATTTTAATTGTGAATGATCTAATGAGTTGTTAAGCAAACAAGACTTACTTCGTAAAAGAGTTAATTACTTTTTTATTATATCAAATCTACAACTCTAGTGAGTATGTGTCCCCTCTTAAGAGGAAAATAATTTTGTTAAGATATATTCAACGACCAATGTACTATTAAATCAATCATATCCACTTATTATGAAAACCAATTACATCCACTAGACTTAACATCACTTATACACTTTTTTATAACCTCATAAATGATGTCCAAAAAGGTACTAAAGGACAATGTTAGTCACAGAGGGAAGTGCACATTCTTGCTTTTCAAATTTCAGTTTACCTCTCTTTATTTGAATCGCTAACATTTGAAAATTAAAAAAGGACAGAATAGAAGATAATTGAAGGTATTTGCAGAATATTCACCAAGGGTCGCTTTTGTCGAGAAAGAGGACCACGTGTAGTTGTATTAGAGCTATCAAAATGGGCCAGCCTGACCCACGTGGGCTGATCCGTAACGGGTTGAGCTAAAAGTGGGCTAATCCAGCCCGGTCCACTTTCGCGTGGGCTAACAAAATCCAGCTCGGTCCGGCCCACCACGGATTGGTGGGTTATACGGGCTGGCCCACTTTTCAGCTTTTTTTTTTTTTAAAAAAAAATCATTCCAAACTTAAAATAAAATCCAATATAGAAACCAAACTAAATCAAATCCAAACATTCAATATTAAAGTGATTGAAGTCTTCAAAATAAACATTCAACATTAAGATAATTGAAATTTAAATGTCATAAAAAATAAACTTCTAAACTATTGAAATTGAAATTAAACCTTAGAGTCATGGATGGACTGCGAAATCCAAAACAACTTCCTCTTCTTTCTCAACATCACCATTAATTTCATCTACAAAGACAAAAAAAATAAACAATATCAATAATAAGTCAAGTAATTAAAACAGCACACTAATAACAAACTTAAAATTATGGAAAAAGAAATGTAAATTACCAATATCTTCAAAACCATTTATCCAATTTTGGGTTAAAATTAGTGCTTGAACATTGGAAGGAAGAAGACTAGCGTGATACTTGTTTAGCACACGAGCACCAACATTTTGACTCACATAATTGATATATTCCTATGACAATATAAGAGAAAAATTAAATAAAATAAATTGAATCATAAAACAATTAAATAGTTAAACAAAAGACTAACATTATATGGATCATCCATCTCTTGATTTTCTTCTATACTGAAATCTTCTTCAACAGTAGGTTGTTGAGAACTTGATGCAGTAGATGAACTTGACTTTACAATCACATATTCATCAAAGAGCTTGTACATCTTCTCTTTTATGTTATTAATCTTTTCATCACAAGTAGAAGCATCAAGCTTTGAATAGTAAAACCAAAGTGCTTCAAGCTTCATCCGTGGGTCAAGAATCATAGCAATTGAAAGAATGACATTATAGTACTCCAATACTTGCTAAACTTTTCCATCATCAACACTGCCATATTTTGCAATACTGGATCATCACACTTAAGTGTTTCTTGCAACAACCATTCAATTTTTCATACTTGCATTAAGTATTCATTGGGCTTGTCTATTTGTCTTATGTTTGGGCTAGGAAATAAGAATTGGTCTGTTATTAAATTTGGTTGCTAACTTGCTACAAAATAAAAACTAAACTTCCTAACAATTATAAATAATTATAAATTATAATAATAATAAAATAAAATAATATATTATTTAAATATGGTGGGTTGACGGGCTGGCCCACCAACCCATGGGTTGAGCCCACCTAACCCACAGGCTAAGTGGGCCGGGCTGAAAATTTGACGGTATCGATTTTTTTTAAAAAAAATTGAGCCCGGCCCACAGGCCAAAATCCATTTTGATGGCTCTAAGTTGTATGTACCTTTATTCTTATCCTTGCCGTACAGAGCACACCACATGTTTTCACCTCCAGTTGTGAGACAACGATTATATCAAGGCTCAACATTGATCCCGTAACGAATTCTTCACTGAAGTCTATAAAATGCATCTCTTGCTAAAGAAACCATCATTGAAAATAATCAAGTGAAAAATGAGCACAAGTTCTCTAAAGCGAAACTTTGCTAAATTAGTGGACGATATAATCAACACTTAATCTTTTTCATCCTTTGCTAAGCAAAGTTATTTGCATTTGAGTTTAACTATTTATCCACTCTTTGAGTGTTGTTGAATCATTGTATTCATTCAAACTTTTGTTTGAGAAAATCAAAAGTGGCTCAGTGTTAAACCATACTTTAGTGTTCTTAGATTCAGGGGGAGTCCAAGGGTGTGTCAAGAGTGACATAGAGAATACTTTTATAGCCAATAGTGGTAGGATAGAATACCTAGTTGTAATGAAAGTTTTGATTAGTGGATCCCTTTATAGTTGTGTAAAGGAGAACTGGACGTAGCTCTATTTGAGTGAACTAATATAGACCAAGTATTTCTACTTCTCTCTTTAGTTGTTTATTGAGTATTTCTACTTCATCCTTGTTTTTCATCAAAACTTGTTATTCTATTCAGTAGACAACACCTTTGTATCTATGTTTTTTAATTTGTGATAAAAGTCATTATATGCGGAAAATTATTATCTTTGATTAACACACTATTCAACTCTCTTTTTAGTGTGATTATTGATATTTCAATTTCTATAAGACCTCAGCCTCACGGGTTGAGTATTTAACAATACCAAGGAAAAGATTTTGCAATCAAAGAAAGAAATGGAAGAAGGATACTCTACCAACAAACAACCCATGTTCAGAGGTGTGAAGTACGATTACTGGAAGGAGCATAAGATAGCTCATTTTAAGTCCATTCACATCAACCTATGGGATGTGGTAGAAAATGGAAATTACATTCCATATGAGGATGAGCTAAATGAATTCCCAAGGAGCTAGTGGAGGGAGGAGCAAAAAAGCATATTCCTGCTCAACTACAAGGCTCGAAACATTATGTTATGTACCTTATCAGAAGAAAAAAAAAAACAAAGTACATAGCTTCATGAGTGCCAAACAGATGTGAGAAACTCAAGCTATAACTTAAAAAGGAACATCATAGGTAAAGAGGATCAAATTAAGTCTCCTCACTTGTAAGTATGAACTCTTCTCTATGGTAGAAGGCGGAGACATACAACGTATGTTTGGATGCATTCAAACCATTCTAAATGAATTAAGATCTCTAGGAAGAACTTATGATAACTATGATCATACTGACAAAATCTTAAGAAGTTTGTCTAGAAAATCTAGACCACAAGTGATGCAATCCTACCCCTCAAGGGCATTGAATAGAAGACTATAAGAAGATTGGGCTAGAGATGCAGGAGAAGGCCCTAGGGTTCTCATGAGCCTTAGGGTAGATTTTGGGCCCTTGGGCTAAGTATGAGCCCACTTATCTTTGTACATATTAGATTAGGGTTTCATTATTTTTGGGCCTCTTATTTAGGGCTCCATAGTGTAGGGAGGGTACCCTAGTAATGTAGGATTTTCTAGCCCTTGTATTTTAGGGCACTTAGACTAGTTTTTGTATTAAGAGTAGTTTTATAATTTCACATGAATTAATTGCACTACTTGATGTGTGTGTTGGGAGAGAAATTTAATTGAATTGGGAGAAGCCCAATCTTATTAAATTTTGGACCAACCTAAGGGGGAGGTGAGCATTTTCTTGCTACACCTCATTGCCACATCATATAGTCACACTTTGTGCATGTCTTTCATGCTGTAGATGCCTCATGACACCTAAGCACACTTAGTGGAGAATCTTGGATTTGATCTTGGATTAGTGGGATGAACCATAGCTGAAATTCACTAATCATAAATAGTGAAATTTTGGCTCCACAAATTCAAATTTAAATTCAAGTGAAATTTGAATATAAATTCAAATTTCCCTCCAATTTTGTGCAACACTTAGGCTATAAATAGAGGCCTTGTGTATGAATTTTGTAACTTTGATCATTTGAGAAATTAGACTTCAAATTTTAGACCTCATTCTCCCTCCCAAAATTTTGTTCCCTTCTCTCCCTTTCCCTCCACCCATCTTTTCCTACCTTCAAGCTCTTATCCATAGCTTCCTATGGTGGTGAGCTTGTTCTTGACTCATCTTCTCCTTGAAGTGGCATCTCCAATAACCTTTCCTCTTTCTCCATTCCGCTGCCATTGATCTTAAAGAAGCAAAGGACTTCATTGATGAACAAGCTCTACAAGGAGCCACATTAACAAGTAACAATGCTAAGGGTTTTAAAAAATCTTGTCTCAATGTCCTTTAAAGAATTAATTGGTACTCTTAAGTTCATGAACAAGAACTTTAGCAGGATGAAGCACCTAAGAAAGAAAATTCTCTAGCTCTCAACAGTCAGTAGGTCAAGCAGGCCTTGTTGTCTAAAGAGCAAGTCTCCAGAAGCTTGTCCAAATCCCTTGAAGTTGAAAACTCCTCTAATGAAGATTTTGAGTAAGAGTCTAATGAAGATGAACTCACCTTCATCTCATGAAAGATTTTCAAGATGTGGAAGAACAAAGGTAGATCCAAATAGAATAACTTCTCAAAAATGTTGTTCAAGGAAAAGAAAGACAAAGACAAAAGCTCCATAATATGGTATGAATGCAAGAAACCTAGACACTTTAAATCTAAATGCCAGAACAAGAGAAGTCTTGGGACAAGAAGAAATACTACAAGTCCAAGGAAAAGAAAGGTCTCTTTAGCACCTAGGAGGATCTGGACGACACATTGTCTAATGAAGATGAAGAAGAAGCCAACCTATGTCTAATGGTAGACATAGTCTTTGAAGAATAAGAAGTAGACAAAAAGGATGAGGTAAATCTTAATGATCTTAAATCTCTTAAACAATCTTATCATGAAGTATTATCAAACTCATCCATTCTTTCAAAAGCTTACAAAAACCAGCAAAAAAAATTCAAAAAGTTGTCCACAGATCATAAGGAACCTGGAAATGTTTCTCTAGAAGAGTCCACTAATACATGTAATTCTTGTTAAACTTTTAAGGAAAAAAGTCCACGTTATGTCTTGAGAATGAGACAATTGAAAAAGATGATGGAACTCACAAACCAAGACGAGGGGGAGGGGGGTGAATTGGTTCTAAATCAAATAAAACAAAAAAATAGAGTTTTGAAAAACTTTCTTTTCCAAGGATCATATCACAAACTTTTGTTAAAACCAATATTTAATCAATCACCCTTAACAAAAAATCATTTTGTTAAAGTTCTTACTCAAAAAGATATTTTCTTTAAACTTCAGCAAATTGATCAAGAATACAATGAGAAAGAAAGATAAGATCAAGAGAAGATGTAAACCAATTTTTATACTTGTTCACTCTCCATCTCTAGAGAAGCTACTCCAATTATCTAATCCAAACCGAATTAGATTTTCACTATGCATATAGAATTCTTACAAGCAATCACAATCAATCTCAGTTCTTACCCCATAAAAAAGAGACTAAGGTACCCAACACTAAGGAACTTATAAAAGTCTAAGAGAAACCTACCCTTGGTGCAAACTAGAAAAACCTATCTTAGCATGCCTTTAGAAATTCATGTATATGCTAACAACATGAAAAACCCACAAAAAACTTGAGTCAAAGAGAGAAAAAAACCTAATCAATCACACGCAAAAATGTTTGCTTGAGTGAATAAGTCTCTTGATCTCACATGTGATTCACAACTCACTTTTTACCATGAGAGCTTTAGAAAAAACAAGTTTAGAAGTTGTGAGTTGCACACTTATTCTAAGCATTTTCTTCTTCTCTCTTTTCCCTTCTTTTTTTAAAAGTGAGAACACTGTTAAAGATAGGGGTAGCAACATGAGCAACATGGTGAACTACCCAAAGGCTAAAGCTTGAAGCTCAAGGAAAAGCTTGAAGAAGTTCTGAAGAAGTTTTGGCTTTTACATGCCCAACTCTCTTGAATGGCATTTGTATTGGTTGTTATCTTGGTTGGTGCATCTTAGTACATTTGATATATGTATTGCATCATGCATCATCATGGTTTGTTTTGAAAAAAGTTTCTAAGTTAGAAAAATTTCTTCAGAGGCAGAAACTCTCTATTTTGATCGATTACAACCTCATTGTAATTGATCACAACAAGTTGTCTTAAGCTTATAGAGTTGAGTCTTGTATCGGTTTAATCGATTACAACTATCTCATAATCGATTACATTGTTGTTTGAGAGAATGACTGATTTATTCAGGAGTCTTGGCTTTAATTGATTACCAAGATCGATTACTTAAGGCATCTAATCGATTGCATTGTTCTTGAGTTATTTCCAGATGTTGGGATGAACTCTTTAATCGATTACTTAGATAATCTAATCGATTAGTTCATTGAATTAATCGACTATGCTATAGATTTAATCGATTACAAGCAGTTATAATTGTTTTCTCTATAAATAACCAGCTTGAGTTCACATCTAAAAATCAAGAGATCAATAGAGGATCCTCAATACATCTCAAAAATAACATCTTAACCTTAGAATGAGCAAGATTTCGTGCTATCATTAGTAGATAAGAGAAGAGAAGAAAAATGTTTTTTAGTAACTCAATTTCTTAATCATTTGGTTATGAAGATCTTTTCTTGGAAGTGAGTTGTGTCTTTTGAGTTGAAGAAGATCACCTTCTCAATCCAACAAGGTTTTTGTGGAAAGATTGGTCAAGTTATATCTCTCTTACTCGGTTTTTCTTGTGTATGGTTTTGACACTGTCTTTTTGGTTATGCGTGAATCGCTTACAACATGCTAGAATAGGGTTTTCTAGTTTGGGCTAAGAGTAGGGTTCTCTTAGGCTTATATTCATAAAGGACCCTAGTGTTGGTGCCTTAGTCTTTTTTTTTGGGGTGAGAATTGTAGATTGGTTGTGATTGCTTGTAAGGATTCTTGATGCATAGTGAAAAACTAATTCAGGTTGTGGATTAGATAACTGGATTAGCTTATCTAGTAATAGAGAGCGAACTAGTATAAAAAGATTATGTATTTTTTCTCTCATTCAAGTATTAATCAAGTTTTTCATAAAGGTTCATGTTTTATAATCATGAAAGAAAAAAAGTTAATGAAGGATCATGTTTAAGGAAGGATTGATTACGTATTTGTCATACCCTAGTTTCGTCCGGGGACAATTGTTTGTCAACATGCGGATCTTTGCTGACCAATTTGAGATGCTTAACATTCATCGTCACGTAATCAATAAAGTTTCGCGATGTTTAAGAAGGAAATAAGCCAAAAACATAAAATAGGGGGGGTGAACTGATCAATTCAGGGGGGGTGCCTAGCACTGGGCCCATCTGGAATATTCTGGAAGGGGGTTACTTCGGGTGGATGCAACCCAGCTCGCTTGGGTGAGTTGGGCAGCAACCATGTCCCCCATTTTTCTATAAAATGGCGTGAATGGGGGCTGAGGAAGGGGTTCAACATTTTGGGTATTCAGTTTTCACTTAAAATTAGTGAAGAGAAGAAGAAAGAAGGAAAAAATCCAAGTCGAGGCACTTCCGTAACGCTTCCATGATCAAATTCGTGGATGTTCTTCACCGTTCTTCGTTCGTTCTTCATCATTCGTCGATCTTCAACCGATTAGTTTTTGATTTTGAAGCTTTGAATTCATTCTATGCACCCTTAGGGGTCCATTCTTGCATTGTATGTTTTCATCTTCATTCTTCTACTTTTGGTACTCTTTTTCTTTGTTTTAAGTGAGTTTTAACTGATCGTTTAAGCCATAACCTCACTTAATTAATGTTTAAATGAATTTCAACCGATCGTTTGTGTTGTAATCTCTTTTAATTGCCTTTAAAATAAAATTTGACTGATACGTTCATGTTGTAACCTCGGTTAAATTAAAAAATAATAAAATAATAAAAAAGTAGTATAAAATGGTAAAAAACGAGTATCAAACTCTCGGAGAACTTGTGTTACCTGGTAAAGCTATTTCAGTGAATAGGTGTCTAGTGTGAAAAGAGACATATTGATATGAACAGATGTGTAAACTAACTATTAAAAAGGGAAAAATCACGTGAGAAATGATGCGTAAAAACAAGTAGACAACACGTTAGTCTTCCTAATAGGTGCCTGATGCTATAAGGATATTCTCTACTTAACAATGCTTATACGTTCTATGGTGTCTCCTAAAATGCTAAACCTCGATTCGTCATGATAGTCTAGCCTAATCCTAATCAAGCATCATCCGCAGATTCCTCTTGTTGGACTAAACTCGGCCAGGACCGCACTAAGATAAACATACAACAACTAGGTTACCGTATGCCGATTCCTCGTGAAAATACAACAAACTAGCCCTGTCCTATCAAGTTCTAAGAATCAGACCAGTTTCCACTGTTCAATGATCCTAAAAACACATGCATCTACGTGATCAAGGCAAAAGTATGGTAGAATGAAGTTCTGATAGAACAGTGAACACACAAAACATCATTAAATAGATAAAAAGATATTTACATCTGTCGCAACCTACCCTTTGATGGGAGGGCGACACGAGGCTCACGGGTGCGTCTTCCATGGGAGGAAAATGCGCGGAGTTGCCACCAATGTTTGTTTGAGGAAAACGTCGGAAAAACCGGAAAAGGTGTGGTCTACGAATTTTAATCGTGAAAGGTTCGGGAGTTGTTTTTACGCACGGGGAAGGTATTAGCACCCCACGCGTCCATCACAAGGAACAACAGTCTTTAATCAGATGTGCAATATCATGTCTTCAATTTGATTTATTTTCCCTTTTTTATGTTTTTATGTCTTTTTATGCTTTTTATGTTTTTAATTTTTGTGTGGTCGACAAGGGTGTTTCCCTTGCTCCTACGTATCCTCAATTGCGATGAGGAAATCAGACCTATGTAGTTCTTTTAGAACTAAACGTTGGTTAAGTTGTTTTGATCTTTTTCCGCAAGATCGATTTTAACCGAACAAAAGTCGTTTAAGGCGTTGGACCATTAAACAATCTTTTGATTTTTGGAAAGGAGAGAAACGTTAAGGCGTTGGACCATTAACGATCTCTTGGTTTTGAAAGGAGAGAAATGTTAAGGCGTTGGACCATTAACGATCTCTTGGTTTTTGAGAGGAGAGAAACGTTAAGGCATTGAACCATTAATGATCTCTTGGTTTTTGAAAGGAGAGAAACGTTAAGGCGTTGGACTATTAACGATCTCTTGGGGTGGTCGACAAAAGCGGGGCTTTTGCTCCTACGTATCCTTAATTGCGATGAGAAAATCAGACCTACGTAGTTCTTGCAAAAGCGGTAAAGTTACCTGTTGATTTTATGCTTTTGAATGATCCATGTTAACCAATAAAAGCAAAGAGGACTGTTTAAGGCGTTGGACCTTAAAACGGTTTTTAGTGATTTTTGCAGACAAAGCTTGATTTGTGAGTTGATTTTAGCCTTAGTTTCACTTTGGTTATTAGTCAATTCATTCAAGGAAACTTCCAAAGAAAAACGTCCGATTTATTTTTTTGATTATTTTATTCAAAGATATTTTGATTATTTTATTATTATTTTTTCAAGATATTTTAATTATTTTATTATTATTTTGCCTTTTTTGTTTAACCGTGGTTACAGTGTGAACGATCGGTTAGATTTTGCTTTAACAGTGATTAAACGAGATTAAAACGCAAATGATCGATTGAAATTCATTTTATCATTTATTAGGCGAGATAACGGCTTAAACGATCGGTTAAAGCTCGTGAAAAACGAAAGAAAAGAAAACCAAAAGTGAACGAAATAAAGATGAAAGCCAACAAAACAAGAAATGAATTCAAAGTCTCGAATTCGAAAACTTACTGGTTGAAGAACGAAAAACGAACAAAGAACGGATGAAGAACGGTGAAGAACGACGGAAAACCTTCACGGATTTGCCCACGGAAACGTCTCGGAAGCTTTACGGAAGCACCTCGGCTTGGATTTTCTTCACGGAAACAATTTTTCCACCCAAAACAGCTGAAATGCATAGCCAAGGGGGTTAGGGACCCTTTGGAACAGCCTCCCTTCGACTATTTATAGGAAAAGGGGGAGGAGGTTGCTGCCCAGCTCGCCCAAGCGAGCTGAGTTGCTTCCTTCTTAAGTAACCCAGCTTCCAAAATGTTCTGGAAGGCCCAAATTCGAAAATTTGAAAACTGCTATTTGCACCCCCCATCTTGATAAGTTCACCCCCTCTCAAATAATTTGCGGAAAAGTTACGGAAGCATATAGGACTTGATTTTCTTCTTTTTCCTCTTCCTTTTCAGCAATATCAAGTGAAATATGCTTATCCAAGGTTTTCAGAAATTTTACGGAAGCATTACGGAAGTCCTGGAAGTCATTTTTTAACAAAACAGGGGAGATGGTTGCTGCACAGCTTGCCCAGGCGAGCTAGGTTGCTTCCACCTTAAGCAAGGAAATGCCCAGAATCCTCCAGAAGGGTCTAGATTTGATAATTTCTATTTGCACCCCCATTTTACTAAATACACCCCTTTTGTGTTTTTTTTCCTGATTTCTTTCTGAAATGTTGCAGAAATTTACAAATTATGCAACGACACCCACTTTTCCCTCCAGAATGTTGCGAAACTTTACGGGTTACGCAACGATGCTTGTTTTTCCTTCTGGAATGTTGCGAAACTTTACGGATTACGCAACAATGCTCCTTTTGACTCCCGGGATGTTGCGGAACTTTATGGATTGTGCAACAATGCTTGTTTTTTTCCTTCCTGAATGTTGCGAAACTTTACAAATTACATAATGATGGGTGTTAAACATTTTGAGGCGGTCAAGCGAAGGTGGCATATCAACAAACAATGGTCCCCGGACGAAATTAGGGTATGACAGTTGCCCCTCTTTACTTATCTTTTATTGGAGATAAAAGCGAAGTAAAGATAAGACACTAATTTCGTTCGAGCGGAACATCATTCGGCCGATCAATATCCCAACCAGCGGAACCTGTCATTCAGAAAGAAAAGAAAAGGCATCAATATCCCAACCACGGGTCGTAGGAAACACTCCAGCCTTTGAAGATGAGCTGAGGGGCTTTGGAGGTGGCAGTGGTGCGTCTATTGCCCGTTGTCGGCCATCCCCAGGCTGTTGTGGTGTCTCGCCCTGTGCTTGCCTGGGGGGCACAGTACTTCTTGATGAAAGTTCGGTTAATAGGGGGCCTGATGACCTTGTTGGGGGCGATGGACACTCCGTAGAATTGACAAAGGTCTGTAATCAGAGCTGCAAACCCCAGGACCCTGTTGGACTTCTCCGGGTCCACTGGGTATCTTGCGAGTGCAATCCCTGCAAACAATAGATGACATCAGAAATCAGTTAAGCGATGTGCATACTTACCTATGTCACGATGGTGTGACCTTGCTGGGGGGGACGGACACCTTGTAGGACTGACAGAGGCCCATAACCAGAGCTGGAAACCCCAAGGCTCTGTTGGACTCCTCCAAGTCCACTGGGTGTCTTGTGGGCGCGATCCCTGCTAATAATAGATAACATTAGAAATCAGTTGAGCAATGTGCATACTTACCTATGTCACAATGTCACAGAACAACTGATACTTCTGAAGGGGGAGATTGACATTGTCATCGCTGGGCAAAATGTTGCTAAGTAGCAACGTCATCCATATTTGTGTAAGAGTGGTCATGTTGGTGCACATGATCCGCACTTATCTCTTTGCAGCGGCACGGGTGAAATCTTGCCTTGGTATGCATAGTAGTTGCGCGATAGCCTCCTCCTCTGGTTGTGCTCGCATAGTTGGTCGCCCTCCAATATCAGGGGGTGGCCCAGGAACTGATAAAAGCAAACTACTAGCCCCACACCCGGGAGCGTAGGCCTCGACTAAGCATTAAGGGCGGAGGACCTCGAGTTCTCTGAAGGCGCAGATGTGGAGTCCTATGAAGGCGAGGGGGTGAAGCCCAACAAAGGCGAGGGCGTGCAACCCTCTGAAGGCGATGACGTGTAGTCCTATGAAGGCGAGGGCGTGTAGCCCTCTGAAAGCGTGGACGTGTAGTCCTCTGAACAGGAGGATGTGTATCCTTCTGAAGGTGAGGCTGTGTATCCCTCTGATGGTGAGGACGTGTAGTCCTCTGAAGGCGAGGGCGTGTAGCCCTCTGAAGGGGAGGACGTGTAGTCCTATGAAGGTCAGCACGTGTATCCCTCTGAAGGCGAGGACGTGAGGTCCTTTGATGGTGAGGATGTGTAGTCCTCTGAAGGGGAGGACGTGTAATCCTCTGAAGAGGAGGACATATAGTCCTCTGAAGGCGAGTGCGTGTAGCCCTCCCAAAAGGAGGACATTCAGTCCTCTGAAGGTGAGGACGGGTAGTCCTCTGAAGGTGAGGGCGTCCAACTTTCTAAATCTAAGCACGTGCAGTCATCTGATGGCGAGGACGGGTAGTCCTGTAAAGGGGAGGACATGTAGTCCTCCGAAGGCAAAGGCGTGTAGCCTTCTGAAGAGGAGGACGTATAGTCCTCTGAAGGCGAGGGTGTGTAGCCCTTTGATGGGTAGGACATGCAGTCCTCTGAAGGCGAGGACGTGGAGTCCTCTGAAGGCGAAGGCGTGTAGCCCACTGAAGGCGAGGACGTGTAGTCCTCTAAGGCGAGGGCGTGCAGCCCTCTAACGGCGAGGACATGTAGTCCTCTAAAGGGGTGGACATGTAGTCCTCTAAAGGCGAGGACATGCAGTCCTCTAAAGGCAAGGATGTAGAGTCCTCTGAAGGCGAAGGCGTGTAGCCCTCTGAAGGCGATGGCGTGAAGATCTTTCAAGGCGAGGGCATGTAGCCCTCTTATGGCGAGGACGTGTAGTCATCTAAAGGTGAGGACGTGTAGTCCTTTGAAGGCGAGGGCATGCTGCCCTCTAAAGGTAAGGACATGTAGTCCTTTGATTACGAGGACGTGTAGTCCTCAAAAGGGGTGGACGTGTTGTCCTCTGAAGGCGAAGGCGTGTAGCCCTCTGAAGGCGTGGACATGCAGTCCTCTGAAGGCGAGGACGTGGAGTCCTCTGAACGCGAAGGCGTATAGCCCTCTGATGGCGAGGATGTGTAGTCCTCTGATGGCGAGGACGTGTAGTCCTCTGAAGGTGAGGACATGTAGTCCTCTGAAGATGAGGACTTATAGTCCTCTGAAAGCGAGGGCGTGTAGCCCTCTGAAGGCGAAGACATGTAGCCCTCTGAAGATGAGGGCGTGTAGCCCTTTGAAGGCGAAGACGTATAGTCCTCTGAAGGTAAAGGCGTGTAGCCCTATGAAGGCGAGGACGTGCAACCCTCTGACAGCGAGGACGTATAGTCCACTGATGGCGAGGACGTGTAGTCCTCAAAGGCGAGGGCGTGCAGCCCTCTAAAGGGGAGGGCGTGCAGCACTCTGATGGCGAGGACGTGTAGTCCTCTAAAGGGGAGGAGATGTAGTCCTCTAAAGGCGAGGACATGCAGTCCTCTAAAGCCAAGGACGTGGAGTCCTCTAAGAGCGAGGGCGTGTAGCCCTCTGAAGGCGATAGCGTGAAGCTCTTTCAAGGCGAGGGCATGTAGCCCTCTAAAGGCGAGGACGTGTAGTCCTCTAAAGGCGAGGGCGTGCAGCCCTCTAAAGGTAAGGACGTGTAGTCCTTTGATGGCGAGGACGTGTAGTCCTCTAAAGGGGAGGACATTTTGTCATCTGAAGGCGTGGGCGTCGAGCCTTCTGAAGGCGAGGACGTGGAGTCCTCTGAAGGCAAAGGCGTATAGCCCTCTGATGGCGAGGACGTGCAGTCCTCTGATAGCGAGGACGGTAGTCCTCTGAACATGAGGACGTGTAGTCCTCTTAAGATGAGGACGTATAGTCCTCTAAAGGCGAGGGGGTGTAGCCCTCTGAAGGCGAGGACAAGCAGTTCTCTAAAGGTGAAGGCGTGCAGCCCTCTGAAGGGTAGGGCGTGCAGCCCTCTGGCGGTGAGGACGTGTAGTCCTCTAAAGGGGAGCACATGTAGTCCTCTAAAGGCGAGGACATGCTGTCCTCTGAAGCCGAGGACGTGGAGTCCTCTGAAGGCGAGGGTGTGTAGCCCTCTGAAGGCGATGGCGTGAAGCTCTTTCAAGGCGAGGACATGTAGCCCTCTAAAGGCGAGGACGTGTAGTCCTCTGAAGATGAGGGC
Organism: Glycine max; assembly: GCF_000004515.6. NCBI lineage: Eukaryota > Viridiplantae > Streptophyta > Magnoliopsida > Fabales > Fabaceae > Glycine > Glycine max. The sequence continues at coordinate 28,348,797 of NC_038254.2, forward strand.
GTATAGCCCTATGAAGGCGAGGACGTGTAGTCCTCTGAAGGCGAGGACATGCAGTTCTCTGAAGGCGAGGACATGCAGTCCTCTGAAGGCGAGGGCTTGTAGCCCTCTGAAGGTGAGGGCGTGTAGCCCTTTCAAGGTATGGTCCTGTAGCCCTCTGAAGGCGAGGAGATGTAGTCCTCTGAAGGTGAGGACGTGTAGTCCTCTGAAGGCGAGGGCGTGCAGCCCTCTAAAGTTAAGGACGTGTAGTCCTCTGATGGCGAGGACGAATAGTCCTCTGAAGGAGAAGACATATAGTCCTCTAAAGGTGAGGGCGTATAGCCCTATGATGGCGAGGACGTGTAGTCCTCTAAGGCGAGGGCGTGCAGCCCTCTGAAGGTGAGGTTGTGTAGTCCTCTAAAGGGGAGGACGTGTAGTCCTCTAAAGGGGAGGACATGTAGTCCTCTGACGCGAGGGCGTGTAGCCCTTTCAAGGGGAGGGCGTGTAGCCCTCTGAAGGAGAGGACGTGTAGTCCTATGAAGGTGAGGATGTGTACTCCTCTGAAGGTGAGGGCGTGCAGCTCTTTAACTCTAAGCACGTGTAGTCTTCTGATTTCGAGGACGAGTTGTCCTGTAACGGGGTGGATGTGAAGCCCGCTGAAGGCGGGGGCGTGTAGGCCTCTGAAGAGGAGGACGTACAATCCTCTGAAGGCAATGGTGTGTAGACATTTTAAGGGAAGGACATGCAGTCCTCTGAAAGCAAGGACGTGGAGTCCTCTGAAGGCGAGGGCGTGTAGCTGTCTAAAGGCGAGGACGTGTAGCCCTCTAAGGCAAGGGCGTGCAACCCTCTGAAGGTAAATGCGTGCAGCCCATTGAAGGCAACGGGGTGCAGCCCTCTGAAGGTGAGGACGTGTAGTCCTTTAAAGGGGAGGACATGTAGTCCTCTGAAGGCGAGGAAATGTAGTCCTCTGAAGGCGAGGACGTGGAGCCCTCTAAAGGCGAGGGTGTGTAGCCCTCTGAAGGTAAGGATGTGTAGTTCTCTAAAGGTGAGGGTGTGCTGCCCTCTAAAGGTAAGGACGTATAGTCCTCTGATGGCGAGGACGAATAGTCCTCTAAAGGAGAAGGCGTCTAGTCCTCTGATGGCGAGGGCGTGTAGCCCTCTGAAGGCGTGGACAAGCAGTCCTCTAAAGGTGAGGACGTGGAGTCCTCTAAAGGTGAAGGCATATAGCCCTCAGATGGCGAGGACGTGTAGTCCTGTGATGGCGAGGACCTGTAGTCCTCTGAAGGTGAGAACGTGTAGTCCTCTGAAGATGAGGAGGTATAGTCCTCTGAAAGCGAGGTCGTGTAGCCCTCTGAAGGCGAGGACGTATAGTCCTCTGAAGGTGAAGGCGTATAGCCCTATGAAGGCTAGGACGTGTAACCCTCTAACGACGAGGACATATAGTCCTCTGAAGGCGAGGACATGTAGTCCTCCAAAGGCAAGGACGTGTAGTCCTTTGAAGGTGAGCACGTGTAGTCCTCTAAAGGCGAGTACGTGTAGTGCTCTTAAGGCGAGGGGGTGTAGCCCTCTGAAGACGAGGGCATGAAGCCCTTTCAAGGTGAGGGCGTGTAGCCCTCTAAAAGCGAAGATGTGTAGTCCTCTGAAGGTGAGGACTTGTAGCCCTCTGAAAGCGAGGGCGTGCTGCCCTCTAAATCTAAGCACGTGTAGTCCACTGATGGCGAGGACGTTAGTCCTGTAAAGAGGAGGACGTGTAGTCCATTGAAGGCGAGGGCGTGTAGCTCTCTGAAGAGGAGGACGTATAGTCCTCTGAAGGCGAGGACGTGTAGTCTTCTAAAGGGAAGGACATGTAGTCCTCTGAAGGCGAGGACATGCAGTTCTCTGAAGGCGAGGACGTTTTGTCCTCTGAAGGTGGGGACGTGTAGTTCTCTGAAGGAGAAGGCGTGCAACCCTCTAAAGGTAAGGACGTGTAGTCCTCTGATGGCGAGAACGTATAGTCCTCTGAAGGCGAGGATGTATAGTCCTCTGAAGGCGAGGACGTATAGTCCTCTAAAGGTGAGGGCGTATAGCCCTGTGAAGGCGAGGACGTGTAGCCCTCTCAAGGCGAGGACGTATAGTCCTCTAAAGGTGAGGGCGTTTAGCCTTATGATGGTGAGGCCGTGCAGCCCTCTGATGGCGAGACATGCAGTCCTCAGAAGGTGAGGACGTGGAGTCCTCTGAAGGCGAGGGCGTGTAGCTCTTTCAAGGCGAGGGCATGTAGCCCTTTGAAGGCGAGGACGTGTAGCCCACTGAAGGTGAGGACGTGTAGTCCTCTAAAGCCGAGGGCATCTTGCCCTCTAAAGGCGAGGGCGTGTAGCACTTTCAAGGCGAAGGCATGTAGTCCTCTGAAGGCGTGGACATGCGATCCTCTGAAGGCGAGGACGTTGAGTCCTTTGAAGGCGATGGCATATAGCCCTCTGATGGAGAGGACGTGAACTCCTCCGATGGAGAGGACGTGTAGTCCTCTGAAGGTGAGCACGTGTAGTCCTCTGAAGATGAGGACGTGTAGTCCTTTGAAGGCAAGGGCGTGTAGCCCTTTGAAGGCGAGGACATGTAGCCCTCTGATGGCGAGGGCGTGTAGCCCTTTGAAGGTGAGTGCGTGTAGCCCTCTGAAGGCGAGGGCGTGTAGCCATCTGAAGGCGAGGGTGTGTATCCCTTTGAAGGCGGGGACATGTAGTTCTCAAAGGCGAGGGCGTGCAGCCCTCTAAAGGTAAGGACATGTAGTCCTCTCATGGCGAGGATGTATAGTCCTCTGAAGGCGAGGACGTGTAGTCGTCTGAAGGCGAGGGCGGGTAGCCCTCTGAAGGCGTGGACATGCAGTCCTCTGAAGGTGAGGACGTGGAGTCCTCTAAAGGCTAAGGCGTATAGCCCTCTAATGGTGAGGACGTTTAGTCCTCTAAAGGCGAGGACATGTAGTCCTCTGAAGGTGAGGGCGTGCAGCCCTCTGAAGGCGAGGGCATGCAGCCCTCTGACGGCGAGGATGTGTAGTCCTCTAAAGGGGAGGACATGTAGTCCTCTGAAGGCGAGGACATGCAGTCCTCTGAAGGCGAGGACATGGAGCCCTCTGAAGGCGAGCGCGTGTAGCCCTCTGAAGGCGAGGACGTGTAGTCCTTTAAATGTGAGGACATGTAGTCTTCTGAAGGTGAGGACGTGTAGTCCTCTAAAGGTGAGTACGTGTAGTGCTCTTAAGGCAAGGGCGTGTAGCCCTGTAAAGGCGAGGGCGTGAAGCCCTTTCAAGGCGAGGGCATGTAGCCCTCTGAAGGCGAGTACGTGTAGTCCTCTGAAGGTGAGGACGTGCACTCCTCTGAAGGCGAGGGCGTGTCGCCCTCTAAATCTAAGCATGTGAAGTCCTCTGACGCCGAGGAAGTTAGTCCTGTTAAGGGGATGACGTGTAGTCCTCTAAAGGCGAGGACGTGTAGCCCCCAGAAGAGGAGGACGTATATTCCTTTGAAGGCGAGGGCGTGTGTCCCATTGAAGGGGAGGACATGCAGTCCTCTGATGGCAAGGACGTGGAGTCCTCTGAAGGCGAGGGCGTGTAGCCCTCTAAAGGCGAGGGTGTGTAGACCTTTCAAGGTAAGGGCGTGTAGCCCTCTGAAGGAAAGGACGTGTAGTTCTCTATAGGTGAGGACGTGTAGTCCTCTAAAGGAGAGGGTCTGCTGCCCTCTAAAGGTAAGGATGTGTAGTCGTCTGATGGCGAGGACGTGTAGTCCTCTGATGTTGAGGACGTGAAGTCCTCTTAAGATGAGGACGTATAGTTCTCTGAAGGCGAGGGTTGGAGCCCTCTGAATGCAAGGACATGTAGCCCTCTTAAGACGAAGATGTGTAGCTCTCTAAAGGCGAGGACGTATAGTTTTCTGAAAGTGAGGGCGGATAGCCCTATGAAGGCTAGGACATGTAACCCTGTGAAGGCGAGGACATATAGTCCTCTGAAGGTGAGGGTGTATAGCCCTATGAAGGCGAGGACGTGTAGTCATCTAAAGGCAAGGATGTGTAGTCCTCTGAAGGTGAGGACGTGTAGTCCTCTAAAGGCGAGTACATGTAGTGCTCCTAAGGCGAGGGTGTGTAGCCCCCTGAAGGCGAGGACGTGTAGTCCTCTGAAGGTGAGGGCGTATAGCCCTATGAAGGCGAGGACGTGTAGTCATCTAAAGGCGAGAACGTGTAGTCCTCTGAAGGTGAGGCCGTGTAGTCCTCTAAAGGCGAGTACGTGTAGTGCTCCTAAGGCGAGGGCGTGTAGCCCCCTGAAGGCGAGGACGTGTAGTCCTCTGAAGGTGAGGGCGTATAGCCCTATGAAGGCGAGGACGTGTAGTCATCTAAAGGCGAGAACGTGTAGTCCTCTGAAGGTGAGGCCGTGTAGTCCTCTAAAGGCGAGTACGTGTAGTGCTCCTAAGGCGAGGGCGTGTAGCCCCCTGAAGGCGAGGACGTGTAGTCCTCTGAAGGTGAGGACGTGTAGTCCTCTAAAGGCGAGGGTGTGCCGCCCTCTAAATCTAAGCACGTGTAGTCCTCTCATGGCGAGGACGTTAGTCCTAAGGCGAGGGCGTGTAGCCCTTTGAAGGCGAGGGCATGCAGCCGTCTGAAGGCGAGGACACGTAGTCCTCTAAGGCAAGGGCCTGCAGCCCTCTGAAGGCGAGGGCGTGCAGCCTTCAGAAGGCGAGGGCATGTAGCCCTTTGAAGGTCAGGAGGTATAGTCCTATAAAGGTGCTGACATGTAGTCCTCTGAAGGCATTGACATGCAATCCTCTGAAGGCGAGGACATGGAGTCCTCTGAAGGCCAGGGCGTGTAACCCTCTAAAGACGAGGGCATGTAGACCTTTCAAGGTAAGGGCGTGTAGCCTTCTGAAGGTGAAGACGTGTAGTCCTCTGAAGGTGAGGACGTGTAGTCCTCTGAAGGCGAGGTCGTGCTGCCCTCTAAAGGTAAGGACATGTAATCCTCTGATGGCGAGGATGTATAGACCTCTGAAGGCGAGGACGTATAGTCCTCTAAAGGTGAGGGCGCATAGCCGTATGAAGGCGAGGACGTGTAGCCCTCTGAAGGCGAGGACCAATAGTCCTCTAAAGGTGAGGGCGTATAGCCCTATGAAGGCGAGGACGTGTAGTCCTCTAAGGCGAGGGCGTGCAGCCCTCTTATGGCGAGGACGTGTAGTCCTCTAAAGGGGAGGACGTATAGTCCTCTGAAGGTGAGGCCGTATAGCCCTACGAAGGCGAGGGTGTGTTGCCCTCTGAAGAGGAGGACATATAGTCCTCTTAAGGCGAGGGCGTGTAGCCCTTGGAAGGGGAGGACATGCAGTCCTCTGATGGCGAGGACGTGGAGTCCTCTAAAGGCGAGGGCATGTAGCCCTCTAAAGGCGAGGGCGTGCAGCCGTCTGAATGCGAGGACATGTAGTCCTCTAAGGCGAGGGCGTGCAGCCTTCTGAAGGCGAGGAGGTGCAGTCCTCTAAAGGGGAGCACATGTAGTCCTCTGAAGGCGTGGACATGCGGTCCTCTGAAGGCGAGGACATGGAGTACTCTGAAGTCGTGGGCCTGTAGCCCTCTAAAGGCGAGGGTGTGTAGCCCTTTGAAGGCGAGGACGTGTAGTCCTCTGAAGGTGAGGACGTGTAGTCCTCTGAAGGCAAGGGCGTGCAGCCCTTTAAAGGTGAGGACGTGTAGTCCTCTGAAGGCAAGGGCGTGCAGCCCTTTAAAGGTAAGGACATGTAGTCCTCTGATGGCGAGGACGTATAGTCCTCTGAAGGCGATGACGTATAGCCCTATGAAGGCGAGGACGTGTATCCCTCTGAAGGCGAGGACGTATAGTCCTCTGAAGGTGAGGGCGTATAGCCCTATGAAGGCGAGGACGTGTAGTCCTCTATGGCGAGGGCGTGCAGCTCTCTGATGGCGAGGACGTGTAGTCCTCTAAATGGGAGGACATGCAGTCCTCTGAAGACGAGGACATGCAGTCCTCTGAAGGCGAGGACGTGGAGTCCTCTAAAGGCGAGGGCGTGTAGCCCTTTCACGGCGAGGGCATGTAGTCCTCTAAAGGCGAGGACTTGTAGCCCTCTGATGGTAAGGACGTGTTGTCCTCTGAAGGCGAGGGCGTGCAACCCTCTGAAGGAAAGGACGTGTAGTCCTCTGAAGGCGAGGGCGTGTAGCCTCCTGAAGAGGAGGACGTATAGTCCTCTAAAGGCGAGGGCGTGGAGCCCTTTGTGAGCAACACCCTAAAATCATGAAAAGTTAGCACAAAAATTTTCATACAAAAATTCAAAGTCTAACTATGAAAACTGCCTAAAGATAGCTTAGAAAAATAAGACAATAATACTAAAAAAATAAAAATAAAAAAATTTACTAAACGGCTGATTTTTCTAGTTTAAAATGGCAACAGACCCCTGGTCGGTTGCCACGGCATGGGAAATTTTCTTCTACCCCAATGCATATATAATAATAGTCATTCTGATAACCGGAGCAAAAGTTATGGCCATTTTAAGTATTGCTTAAAACATATCCCCAAAATTTTTGCCTCTCTCAAATTCAGCCACACCAAGTGCTTCTGGTATTTTTCACACAAAATATGGACCAAAAGAAACTACCACACAAAAATCATCCAAAAATAACAACTTTAACTATCAAAACAAAAATCGCCAATTAAATTGCAAAATCAGTCGCTAACCACTATTCACAACATTACACAAAACTGAAACATGGAAGCGCTAAACAGGGGACGAGACTGAAATGTAAAACACAACACTACACAAAGCAAAACAACACACACTCACAACACTAAACAATAGAGTTACACTCTGATCGAGGCCGTACCCGAATCAAATAAACATGAAAATGCAGTAACTAGGAAGTGATCCTAGGTCGTTTCCCAACGAGCAATGATAAACCAATTGTTCATAATATACTTGCAGTAGCAGTAACGATTGGGGGGGGTTGTTTGTTTTGTGATTAAAGAGCAGAACAAGTAAACTGGAATATGAAACTACTAATATTAAAAACGGGTTGTTTCCTCTGATTCAGAAGCCATTCTCTTATCCTGGGTTATGGAGAATTCGTCCCTAACAGTCAACCACTTAATCCAAGTCACCACATACACCAGTTAGCCCTTCGTCCATTAAGCATGAATACAAGTTAGGCTCAGAGGTAATTAATCGAACACGAAGCGTGCACTAATTAATGTTCACAAATTTGGGATAACTGGTGAAGGGAAAACTGCCAGGAAACCACATTACAAACGAAACCTCAAAGAGAGTTGGGCTTCGTCCTCAAAAGGAAACAACACCAGAAAAACTAGCCTTCCATAGATTCAAACAGAAAATGCAAATGAAACATGAAGCAGAAACGTAAATGAACAGAAATGTAAATGAAACAGAAACGTAAATGAAAGTAGAAGAAGAAGCAAGAACGAAATTGTAATTAGAAGCAGAAAACGGAAAATTGCATTAAGAACGAAAATAGTAGCCTTAGAACAGAAAAATGTAAAAACCTAAACCAAAAGCTCTGAATAACAAAATAGCATAACAGAATAGCCTTGCACGAATCCCAAGGCTACTATTTAAAAAGAGTCACTCAAAGTCACTGGGCCCTATTACAATACTCTAGCCCAAAACGAAATAAACACTGAACAACATAAAATAAAATTGCGAAATTTCCTAATTAGAAATTAACTAAGGTAAGCGTTGCTTTATTTGCCCTCTTCAAGTCCATAACCAAAATCCGGATTAAGCCCAATGTTTCATTAATTCCTGAAATTAGATTAAAAACATCAAATTAGCTAAATGAGCCCAAATAATAAAGCTGCCTGATTAATTGACAATTAAGACCAATCAGTAATTAAAATGGTGCAAAAAGGGTTTAGAAAATAGAAGAAAATGATGGCACATCAAAACCCCCCATACTTAGCCTTTTGCACTCTTGGGCAAAATGAAACAAAGAACAAAATCCAAGGATATCAAAGAGAGACAAACAAAAACATTCACATATTTCTCAATGAACATCAAGGAATGAAAGGAATGGGTAACATCTAACATAAGGAGATCCAAAAAGTCAAGATATTCATGAAAATCATCCAAGCAATCCAATCATGGCAAAATAGTTAATCAGCTCAAGAATGAAAAGTGATAAAGCCTCACAAGATATACACTCTATCTCTCAAGTGTATAGGCTACTATTTACCCTCAAAGCACCCATGAAAACAAACACCACATAAACTTGGCAAGATTCTAAAATTGACAATCAACCCATAAACACAAGCACATGAGGATCAAAAGGTCTTTTAAGGTTGTAATGGGGCCAAGGACAAGGTATGGAAAAATATGGAATAAGTGGCTAAATCCCAAAGGAATAGAGGAGCAATGGGGAATAAGTGCATATTAAGAAAAAAATAAGAAAATAAAAAGAAATAAAGATAAAATTTTAAACATAAAGAGTAGAACCAAGAGTTTCATCATTCTTGTGCCATTTAAGATCTTATTCAACTTTATTGCTTTTCTTTTTCTTTTTTCGATTTTTTTTTACTCTATAGCCTTTGAGAAACAGCATTTCATTCAGCATGTCCAACATTTAACCAATATACAATGTACATCAAGTATGGCCCAAAATACATCATGAAGCATAGCCAACAAAACAAGTTATCCAATGAAACAAAACCCCCCCACACTTATTCCCAAAACCATTCCAAAGCTCCAAAATTCCTTAAGGATATGGTGATATCATGGTTTTTCATTTAAGGCTTGTAGTGAGCTTCAAAACAAGGAAAGGGAAACAAGGCTCAAAAGGGCTATCAAAGGAATTAATTCAAGGTAAGTCCATTTGGCTAGAAGCTTATAAGAACAAAATTGCCTCAATCATTTCCAAATATGCATGTGAATTAGGAAGCATAAACAAGAATCAAGCCAAGGCTATTGTTCAAGCAATCAATGGGGCAAAACACACCAAATGATTATGATGATGGATGGCTCAAATTCTCACAAAGGTAAACTCATCACTTTCAAATTGAGCTTTCAAAACTATCATGACATGTAGAGGAGAATCAAGGATTTCAAGTCACAAAATGTCAAGAACTTTTATTTTCAAAACAATTACCCATTTCTTGAACATATCCTATAATTCAAAGAAAAACATGCAAAGTCGTACATGCACACAAAATTGACCCAAAATATTAAACTAAAAATCCGAATAAACTAACAACATTAACAAATTAACACAACTAACAAATTAACAAAACCAACAAAACTAGCAAAACCAAAGAACACTCCCCCCCATACTTAAACAACACATTGTCCTCAATGTAGCACAATTAAAAGATTAAAAACAATTAAATCATCAAATAGAATCGGACAAGTGTAATAAAAGCAAAGAAGGAGATAGGAAAAGAAAAACTCCCTAAGTCATGGTGGAGGAAGAGTAGGGTGGAGTAAGGAAGTCTCTTCCACCACTACGTCCACTAAAGAAGGGTTCGTGAGGAATGGCTTAAGTCGATGTCCGTTGACCTTGAAGCTCTTGTTTGTGGAGTTGCTTTTGATCTCAACTGTACCATAAGGAAAAACATTAGTAACAACAAAAGGACCAATCCACTTAGACCTCAACTTACCACTCATGAGTCCAAGCCTAGAATTATACAATAACACTTTTTGCCCAACCATGAAGTCCTTCTTAACTATCATGCTATCATGGAACTTCTTGGTCTTTTCTTTGTAGAACTTGGCATTCTCGTAGGCTTCTAGGCGGATTTCATCTAACTCACTCAGTTGCAACTTTCTTTCCTCACCAGCTTGATCCATAGAGAAGTTGCAAGTCTTCACTGCCCAGTAAGCTTTGTTCTCAATTTCCACTGGAAGATGACATGCCTTTCCAAAGACAACCCGATAAGGAGACATTCCTATGGGTGCTTTGTAGGCAGTCCGATGTGCCCAGAGAGCATCATCAAGCCTGGTACTCCAATCTTTCCTGATTGGCTGCACAATCTTCTCTAAAATTCTCTTGATTTCCCGGTTAGAAATTTCTGCCTGTCCATTGGTCTGGGGGTGGTATGGTGTGGATACCCTGTGCACCACCTCGTACTTTTTAAGCAGGGCATGCATTGTTCTGCTGCAAAAATGGGTTCCTTGATCACTAACAATTGCTTTAGGTACTCCAAACCTACAAAACAGATTAGACCTGACAAAGTCTGCAACAACTTTAGCATCATTAGTTCTAGTGGGCTTGGCTTCCACCCATTTTGAAACATAGTCAACTGCAAGGAGAATGTAAACATAACCAAAAGAGACAGGAAAAGGGCCCATGAAATCTATACCCTAGACATCAAACACCTCACAGAATAGCATAGGTTGCTGAGGCATTTGTTGTCGCCATGTAAGTGTATTTCCTGCTCTCTGACACTGCTCACAAATGCTGCAGATCTTCCACGCATCTTTAAAGATGGTGGGCCAATAAAAACCACAATCAAGCACTTTGCGAGCTGTCCTTTGAACACCCAGATAACCTCCCGGTGCGGAAGAATGATAGAACTGCAGGACTGAGTCAGTCTCATGATCTGGAATGCATCGTCTAATTACTTGATCACTGCACAATTTCCACAAGTAGGGGTCATCCCAAATAAAATTCTTAGCATCACTTTTAATTTTATCTTTTTGGGCCTTAGATGCTAAGGGAGGAAAAACAGAGGCAACTAAATAATTGACAATGTTAGCAAACCAGGGAGTAGAAAGAGAGTCAGAAATACTATACAGTATATACAAATGATCATCCGGGAAATCATCCCGAATGGGTGAATCCGCATCTGATACACGTTCAATCCGACTCAAATGATCAACAACTAGATTTTGTGCTCCGCTCCTATCACGGATCTCCAAGTCAAACTCTTGGAGCCAGAGCATCCATCGGATCAACCTAGGCTTAGAATCAGCCTTCTTCAATTTAGAGCTGCATGGTCAGTATAAACAATAATGCGGATACCAAGCAAATAAGATCGAAATTTTTCAAGAGCAAAAACTATGGCTATAAGCTCTTTCTCAATAGTAGTATAATTCGCTTAGGCAGCATCTAAAGTCCTAGAAGCATAATATATCACCCTGGGCAATTTATCAATTTTCTGAGCAAGGACAGCCCCCAATGCATAATTTGATGCATCACACATAAGCTCAAAAGGGGTTGTCCAATCGGGTGCCTGGATGATGGGGGTGGTAGTCAGTGCTCTTTTGAGGGAATCAAAAGCCTCTTTGCATCTGTCATTAAAGTCAAACTCCACCTCCTTTTGCAACAAGTTGGACAGTGGAAGGGCTACTTTGCTAAAATCCCTTATAAAGCGCCTGTAGAATCCTGCATGACCAAGAAAAGATCGCACCTCTCGCACACAAGAGGGGTAAGGCAATTGTGAAATAACAGAAATTTTTGCAGGATCTACTTTAATAACCTTATTGGAAATAATGTGGCCTAAAACTATACCTTGCTCAACCATTAAATGACATTTTTCAAAATTTAGAACAAGGTTAGTTTCAATGCATCTATTCAAAACTTTTTCCAAACTATCCAAGCAACCATCAAAAGAGGATCCATATACAGTGAAATCATCCATAAACACCTCTATGCAATTTTCTAAAAAATCACTGAAAATACTAATCATGCACCGCTGGAAGGTACCAGGGGCATTGCACAGGCCGAAAGGCATCCTCCTATAGGCAAAAGTGCCGAAGGGGCAGGTGAATGTGGTCTTTTCCTGATCCTCAGGAGCAATAGTAATTTGCATATAACCAGAAAAACCATCAAGGAAACAATAGTGGGATTTACCTGCCAGGCGTTCAAGCATCTGGTCAATGAATGGCAGGGGAAAATGGTCCTTTTTGGTAACCTGGTTCAGCCTCCTATAGTCAATGCAGACTCTCCAACTGTTCTGCACCCGATTAGGAATCAGCTCCTCCTTCTCATTTTTTATCACTGTGAGGCCGGTCTTCTTTGGGACTACCTGGACGGGACTCACCCATTGGCTGTCGGAGATAGGATAAATGATTCCAGCTTGCAAAAGCTTGGTTATCTCCTTCTTCACTACATCAAGAATCACCGGGTTGAGTCTCCTTTGTGGCTGTCTTACTGGTTTAGCTCCATCCTCTAAATTTATTCGATGCATACATGTGGATGGGCTAATACCAGGAATGTCCGCCAGGGTCCAGCCTATAGTCGTCTTATGCTTCTTGAGAACAGACAACTTCTCTTCTTGCTCATCAGCAAGGGAGGCAGATATAATCACTGGAAAACTTTTGCTATCATCCAAGTAAGCGTATTTCAAATTTGATGGCAGAGGCTTCAATTCTGGTGTGGTCGGCTGGATAGTGGTAGAAGGAGATGGTTTCTCAGCCTATACCTCATAAAGAAAGTCAGAGGTATGTGTACTTCCTGAAACATGGTTAGACCTATCTGACTCTATAAAATCAATCTCAAGAGGTAAAACACCACCACCAGACATGCAATCAATATCACTTTCAGATTCACTCTCAGCATCAAATTCAGACATATGATCAAGTACAATTTTAGACTCAATGCATGAAGAGTGAGAGGCATGCAGATTAGAGTGAAGATTAGTCATGTATTCATCAACAACATGGTCAATTATTTCAGCACGAAATACAGAAAGATCTTCAGATGGGTATTTCATAGCATCCAGAATGTTAAAATGAATAGTTATATCACCAAACTCCATGGATAGTGTGCTTGCATAAACATCTATCTTAGTTCTAGCAGTTTTCATAAAGGGTCTGCCTAGAATGATGGGAACTGATCCTTGAGAAAATCCATCTTCCATATTCAAAATATAAAAATCAACAGGGAAAATCAGTTCACCAACTCTAACTAAGACATCTTCTATGAAACCAACAGGATAGGCAACACTTCTATTAGCTAAATGAATTACCACATCAGTTGACTGCAAGGGACCTAGAGATAGAGAATTAAAAATAGAAAGAGGCATTACACTAACAGAAGCTCCTAAATCTAGCATGGCATTGTCAAACTTACTATTCCCTATAATACAAGGTATGCTGAATGTACCTGGATCTTTACATTTTTCCGGAATTTGGGGAACAGATTTACCAATCAATGCGGAGACATTTCTGCCCATGCTAATTTGTTCACTTCCTTTAAGCTTCCGCTTATTAGTGCACAGCTCCTTCAAGAATTTAGCATATCTTGGAATTTGCTTAATTGCATCCAGCAGAGGTATATTTACCTCTACTTTTCTAAATGTTTCCAAGATCTCTTTTTCTGCCTCTTCCATTTTTTTGTTGGAAACTGCTCTTGGAGGGAATGGAAGAGGGGGAATGTGCTGCTTCTGCAAATCAGAATTACCTGTGGAAGAAGATTCACCTGCACAAAAATTGTTAGGTAAATTTTTGTCATCACCTTTTTCTGGAGTAGAGTGAAGTTTGGCAAGTTCATTTGCAGATGAGGAAGGTGCTACGGGTTGAGGTCCTTGCACTGCTTTCCCGACCTCAATGAAATGGCACTGACATTTTTGGGATTTTGGACAGCTTGAGAAGGTAGCTTGTCAGAATTATGGGACTGTTGTTGATTCAATTGTGTAGCTAATTGTCCCATCTGATTAGTCAAGCTCTGAATGGAAGCTCTGGTCTCTTGTTGAAACTGCATGTTCTGCATAGTCATTTGCCTCAAAAGTTCTTCGAGGGAAGGTTGTGGAGGGGCCTCAACTGTTGGTTGTTTCTGGGGCTGTTGTTGTTGTTGGATTGGTGGAGGAATGTATGGTCTACTTGGGCCAGCAGCATTTTGGAAGGAAGGAGCAGGCTACTGTTGTTGTTGCTGAGGGCTGGACCATCTTTGATTAGGGTGATTCCTCCATCCAGGGTTGTATTTGTTGTTGGAGAGGTCATAATTGTTCTGCTGTGGTTGATTTTGCTGTTGAGGTTGAGGAGGTCTATTGTAAATATTTGCAGCATAAGCTTCGGGTTGCTCAATTGCTCAAGGTTGCTGCATGGAAGGGCAAAGGTCTGTATGGTGGTCAGCAGAGGAGCACAAACCACAGACCCTTGCAACAGATACAGATTTCTGATTCAAGGCCAGCTGGGTTACCAAGTTAACCAATGCATCTAGTTTGCCTTCAAGCTTCTTAGTCTCAGATGATGCAGCTGAGTTTGTAGCTACCTCATGCACTCCTCTAATGACTATGGCATCATTTCTGGCGTTAAACTGCTGGGAGTTGGAAGCCATCTTTTCAATTAAATTTCTGGCTTCAGCAGGAGTCATGTTTCCAAGGGCTCCACCATTGGCATCATCTATCATACTTCTCTCCATATTACTGAGTCCTTCATAAAAATATTGGAGAAGAAGCTACTCCGAAATCTGATGGTGAGGGCAACTGGCACATAGTTTTTTAAATCTCTCCCAGTACTCATACAGGCTCTCTCCACTGAGTTGTCTAATACCTGAGATATCCTTCCTGATGGTTGTGGTCCTAGAAACAGGGAAATTTTTTTCTAAGAATACTCTCTTAAGGTCATCCCAGCTCGTGATGGACCGTGGAGCAAGGTAATACAACCAGTCCTTTGCCACTCCCTCCAAAGAATGAGGAAAATCCTTCAGAAATATATGATCCTCTTGGACATCTGGGGGTTTCATGGTGGAGCAGACAATATGAAATTCCTTCAAATGTTTGTGCGGGTCTTCACCTGCAAGGCCATGAAACTTTGGAAGCAAATGAATCAGTCCAGTTTTAAGAACATATGGGACATCCTCATCAGGGTATTGGATGCACAAGCTTTCGTAGGTGAAATCAAGTGCAGCCATTTCCCTTAGAGTCCTCTCACGGGGTGGAGGTTGTGCCATGTTCTCAGAATGTTCAAAATCAGAATGCTCAAAATTATAATGCTCCAAATCAGGATGTTCAAAATCACCAATAACAGAATGCACAGATTCACCAGTAATGGAATGCTCAGGATGATCAAAAGGTATAAAATGATGCCTAACTAATCTATGAAATGTCCTATCTATCTCAGGATCAAAGGGTTGTAAGTCAGATGGATTGCCTCTAGTCATACACTACATTCAACATGCAGAACTAGTTGCCTTGTCATGTAAATAAAGGTGCAGGTTTGAACTACAGCTACCCTCAAATGATATCCAAATGACTTGAAATTTTGTGAGCAACCTTATAAAATGATGAGAAGATAGCACAAAATATTTCAGGCAAAAATTCAAAGTCTAACTATGGAAGCTAAAAATGGTAGGTTAAGAAAAATAAGTGAATAAAACTTGAAAAATAAAAAACTTTTGACAGAATCACTACTTTTGGACGATGGAGACCTCAGTCGGCCTACGGCGAGCTACTACTGCGTAGGAAATTTTTTTCTACCCCAAATACATATATAATAATTGCGATTCTGATAACCGGAGCAAAAGTTATGGCCGTTTGAAGTTTCGACAAACAGAAAATTTGCTACTTTTTTGGAACTTTCAAATCTGACCAAACTAAAGGCTCTAGCTATTTTTCCCACAAAATATAGGTTAAAAGAAGTTACCACAAAAAAATTCAGCCAAAAATAACAGCCCTAGCTACTAAAACAAAAAATCTCAAATAATTCAGCATGGGTGGTCACTAAAATCCGTCTCTACTTGATTTCTACTACTACTCTGTTTTGCCGCAAACAAAAATGGTCGCTAAGTCCGTCGCAAAACACTATTCACAGCAAAACACCCAAAACTGAAACAGGGAAAGCGCTTAATAGGGAAATTGAAACAGAACACACACTAAACAAAATACCAGGACACTAAACAACACTAACACACATACTAACACAATACAAACAATTAAAAATAAAACACGAAAGGATTAAACACACAACACAAGCTAGCTATTATGAACCTTTGGACACTGCTCCCCGGCAACGGCGCCAAATTTGATCGAGGTCATACCCGAATCAAATAAACATGAAAATGCAGTAACTAGGAAGTGATCCTAGGTCGTTTCCCAACGAGCAATGATAAACCAATTGTTCATAATATACTTGCAGTAACAGTAACGATTGGGGGGCGTTTGTTTGTTTTGTGATTAAAGAGCAGAACAAGTAAACTGGAATATGAAACTACTAATATTAAAAACGGGTTATTTCCTCTGATTCAGAAGTCATTCTCTTATCCTGGGTTATGGAGAATTCGTCCCTAACAGTCAACCACTTAATCCAACCCTATTTCAATTTACTAAGCGAAAATCAACTTAGGGTTGTCAATACGTGATTAGGCACCACATACACCAGTTAGCCCTTCGTCCATTAAGCATGAATGCAAGTTAGGCTCAAAGGCAATTAATCGAACACGAAGCGTGCACTGATTAATGTTCACGAATTTGGGATAACTGGTGAAGGGAAAACTGCCAAAAAACCACATTACAAACGAAACCTCAAAGAGAGTTGGGCTTCGTCCTCAAAAGGAAACAACACCAGAAAAACTAGCCTTCCATAGATTCAAACAAAAAACGCAAATGAAACATGAAGCAGAAACGTAAATGAACAGAAATGTAAATGAAACAGAAACGTAAATGAAAGTAGAAGAAGAAGCAAGAACGAAATTGTTATTAGAAGCAGAAAACGGAAAATTGCATTAAGAACGAAAACAGTAGCCTTAGAACAGAAAAACGTAAAAACCTAAAACAAAAGCTCTGAATAATAAAATAGCATAACAGAATAGCCTTGCACGAATCCCAAGGCTGCAATTTAAAAAGAGTCACTCAAAGTCACTGGGCCCTATTACAATACTCTAGCCCAAAATGAAATAAACACTGAACAACATAAAATAAAATTGCGAAATTTCCTAATTAGAAATTAACTAAGGCAAGCGTTGCTTTATTTGCCCTCTTCAAGTCCATAACCAAAATCCGGATTAAGCCCAACGTTTCATTAATTCCTGAAATTAGATTAAAAACATCAAATTAGCTAAATGAGCCCAAATAATAAAACTGCCTGATTAATTGACTATTAAGACCAATCAGTAATTAAAATGGTGTAAAAAGGGTTTTGAAAATAGAAGAAAATGATGGCACATCACACTCAAAACAGCTAAACACTTTTATGAACCTTTGGACCACTACTCCCCGGCAACGGCGCCAAATTTGATTGAGGCCATACCCGAATCAAATAAACATTAAAAATGCAGTATCTAGGAAGTGATCCTAGGTCATCTCGCAGTGAGTAGTGATAAATCAAATGTTCATAACATATGTTAATCAAATAGTAACGAAATGGGGAGGGGGGTGGGGGTTGTTTGTTTTTGTAAATTAAACAGCAAGCAAACTTGAATAAGAAAATAATAGAATTAAAACATGTTGTTTCCCCTTGATTCAAAAGCAAGTCTCTTATCCTAGGTTACAAGAATTTATCCCTAATCAGTTCAACCACTTAATCCAACCTGAAATTAATTGACTAAGCGAAAATTAACATAAGGTTGTCATTATGTGATTAAGCAACACATACACCAATTAATCCCTCTCACATGTACATTAAGCATGAACGAAATTTATCATTAAGCATGAACGTAATTTAAGCACAGAGACAATTAATTAAGCATTAAGCATGCATGGATTAATAGCAACAATACAAAGCAATTGGTGAAGGGGAAAAACTGATCAGAATTCAATAGTATGACAAAACTTCAAAGAGAGTTGTGCTTGATCCTCAAGAGAAAACAACACTGGAGACTTAGCCTTCCATTAATCAACAGAAACGAAAATGAATTCCAAGGAAAAAGCAGAAAACAAAATTGCAATTTGAAGTAGAAAACGAAATTTTATTGCTACGTGAACAGTAACGCAAAACTAAAAAACACAAAACCCTCAAAATTCTCCTCCCCAAAAACAGTCTACTCCACTAAAACCCTGGTGCTGTTATATATGTCCTCAGCCCCAAAGTTTACAATTATGCTTTAAGTCCAAGCCCAAAAACGAAAAAAAAAATAAAAGTGGCCCAAATAAAATAAAATTGTCTGCTCTCTTCAAGTCCAAGCCGGTTCAGCCCAATTCCGGATCCAAGTCCAATTGCTTATAATTCTCCTGAAATTAAATTATAAACACAAAATTAGTCAAGTAGGCCCAAATGATAAAACTGCATAGTTAATTTGACAATTAAGGCTAATAAGTAATTAAAATGGTGACAAAAAGGGTTAAGAAATAGGAGAAAATAATGACACATCAAAATGTTGCATTCGAGTTGTATCCTCGGGAAAATGGAGGGTGAGGAATCTTTGTTGGGATTATGGCTACCATTGCATTATTGAGTAGATATGAGAGTAAGTTAGCATACGACACCAAAATTGGGGTGAATTCTACAGGCTTTTTTTCTGGAAAATTTCTTCCCTAGTTGTTGTTTTGGTTTGTGTTAAGGGTGGTGTTTGGTATCGGATGTGCGGCAGGCGGGCTTTGTGGCTAATTTAAGGGTGGTGTTTTGAGGCATGGACCAGATACATTGATAATGTCCTAGGAAGACATATATTAGCTGAGAGGAAAATGGAAATATATCATACAGAGCTGGATGAATTCAAGGCTAAATTGGAGAGGCGTAACTTCCATAAGCGCCTCACCAATTTAGCTGACAATAGCATTGACCTAGCATTGGTGAAGGAGTTCTACGCCAACCTTTACAGTCCTGAAGGACCTTCTCCAAAACAAGTCAGAATACAGGGCCACTTGATAAGGATTGATGCAGACAACCTTAATGTCTTTTTAGAAACACCTATGGTGCTTGCTGAGGGTGAATCTTTACCCGCTTACTCAAGATACTACAGGATGCCTACTGACATCAGGGAAATTGAGGCTGCTCTGTGCATACCCGGCCAAGGGTTTATTTTAAATGTTGAAGGTCACCCTGGGAAGATCCTCAGAAAAGATCTAACCACACTTGCTCAGGTCTGGAGTGTTCTCTCATACTCCAACCTGGCTTCGACTTCCCACACTTGGATTTGACTGTGGATAGAGCTAGGTTAATCTTTGGCCTAGTTACTCAGCTGGACATGAATGTCAGAGCTCTCATCTCTAGGCAAATCACTTCAATGGCCCAGTCTAACTCCTCTAGACTCGGGTTCCCTGCTCTTATCACAACTTTATGTAAGTCCAGAGGAGTTGTTTCTGACAGCTTAGCCTTTGAACGTTTGAGCTCAGTCATTAATTTGGCTTACATAAGGAAAAACTGTTGGAACCCAGATGACCCAACAGTTATTATTAGAGGGGGCAGAAGACCAAGGGCAAGGCCAGCTGAGGTTCTTTCTACATCAGCAGCTCCTCATCCAACTTCTACATTAGCAGCTCCTTCTACCCTACCTCCTGCAGATTTCCAACGTTTCGAGGCCATGCTTCGGAGCATACATCAGGGGCAGATTATTTTACTGCAAAGCCTACAACTGGTAGCGCCTCCAGACTCCATCCCGACAGTAGAGCAATTTAATGAATGGGTAGCCTGGCCAGGGACTCAGCCTCCTCTTCACAGGGAAGACGAAGATCCCGCCGCTCAGGTACCCCATCAGTCGAAGGATGAGTCATCAAAGTCTTCCACTCCTGAGCCCTTGATCAGGAAAAGGAGGGTAGTTGTAACCCAGGAAGCTGCAGCCACCTCTGAAAAGTCTCTTGAAGCTACTCTGGAGCTTCCAACACCAGTGGCAGATACCACTTCTCCACAACAGGCAACAGACCCTTCCACGCCTGAGGATCAAACCACCTCAGTCCTGTCTTCGAACATCTCTCCTGTAGCTACTCTTGTACTTCATTTGTCGGAAGAGGAGGAGGGTCAGACATAGGACACCCAAGACCAATCACAGGATTTTTAAATTCCTGTTGATTTTTTGTGCTTTTTGATTTATTAGTATAGTTATGGTTTTAGTACATTATTTACTTCTTATTAGTTTTGTGCGTGAGTAGTGTAGTTGCTCATTCAAAAGCATTGGGAACAGTTTAACTTAACTTTTGTTGGTGTTGCAGTGAAATAGTTTATTTATTTTGAAAAATGGATGTATGCCTTGTTTTAAATTGAATGCATGCTTAAGATGAGATCTGTGTTTATTTTCATGAATTTGAACGAATGTGTATGTTAGACAAAGAAAGAACAAGAATGTGAACTTGCAATTAGAATTATTAGTCAGTAGACAGATTGACTGTGAAAGAAAAGCTTGAACCAAAACTAGTGAGAGTGTGACCTTACTCTGTGAGTGAACGACTAACTGTGAGTAATGATCTTTGCATGAATCTTTGAATTCTAGAATGATATGTATAACTTAGAACATGATGAAGGCCATGATTTGTACACACACAAGCTCTTTTGACTAAACAACTTACCTTAAATGATAATTGCATCCTTTGCTCCTTTTTTGAGCTGAATGATATTGCCAAAAATTTGAACCCTGGACTTAAATAAATATCTCCTGATACCTTGCTTAGATTCTAGGAGAGCATATGGTTCAAGACAAATTACTCTAAATTTGGGGGAGGAAATTCAATTAGAATGAAAAGAAAAAGGTTAAGCATCAGCACACACAACAAATAAGTTGTATGTTAAAAAGAAGAAAAGAAGAAAAGAATAAATGTGTTGTTTCAATAAGGTCAAAAGCAACTTAAGAGAAGAAAAATAGTGAGAAGGCTACTTGTATGATACAAGAAAAGATCATTGGGATAAGTCTAGGACTTGTGCTCTCTTAGAATCTAAACCTTTGAATCCTAGAAAAAAACCAATGAATTTTTGTAGTCAAACCTCACTACAAGCCAGAGAAAGTCCTTCTGATTCTATTTATACATTTCTGACTTGATGGCATGAGATGAAATGCAAAGATTGGACCTCCCGTTAGTTGTTATCAATGAATAGCTTAAACACTTGTGCTTGAGTGAAACAGTAGCCGTGAGACTGTGGTTTGAACTACTTTCCTTGATATTTGTCTTATGATTAACTTCATCTAACTGCATAGTTCATATTTTGTTCTCCTCTTTGTCTAGCTACATATTCTGTGAAAACAAGTGATAGATACACATTGCTTCATCTTTCTCATCATGCAATCAATAAATTTTGATGCATACACCTTGGTACATAAACACTGCATGTTTTACCACTTGAGGACAAGTGAGATGTTCTCTTTTGCTTGAGTACAAGCAAAACTGTAAATTTGGGGGAGTTGTTAGTCGGTGAAAACGACTAACTTTTGTGTACAAACCTTGTGTATATTGTATCAAATGTAGAAGCAAAGCTTCATGATGAATCAAGATTGATTCAAAGATGTTTTAATAATAACAAAGATGATGACAAAGGTGATGACAAAAAGCTCAAAGGTCAATCAAAGAATGAGTTCGAGATGTTCAAGATAGAATCAAGAACACTTCAAGATTCAAGAGGAAAGTTGAAGAACACTTCAAGACTTAAGAGGAAAAGTTGAAGAACACTTCAAGATTCAAGAGGAAAGTTGAATTCAAGAATCAAGAATCAAGATTCAAAGATCAAGCTTCAAGAATCAAGATCAAGATTCAAGATTCAAGAATCAAGAGAAGACTTAATCAAGATAAGTATGAAAAGGTTTTTTCAAAAACTGAGTAGCACATGGATTTTTCTCAAAAAATGTTTACCAAAGAGTTTTTACTCTCTGGTAATCGATTACCAGATTGCTGTAATCAATTACCAGTAGCAAAATGGATTTGAAAAAGTTTTCAAATGAATTTACAATGTTCCAATTGATTTCAAAAAGATGTAATCGATTACAATGTTTTGGTAATCGATTACCAGTGCCTTTGAACGTTGAAATTCAAATTCAAATGTGAAGAGTCACATCCTTTCACATAAAGGCTTTGTGTAATTGATTACACTGATTTGGTAATCGATTACCGGTGATTGTTCTCTGTGCTATCTTCTTTTCATTTCAGTATGCCTTTACCTTGATCACGTAGATGCATTCTTTCTTAGGGTCATTCAATAGTGGAAATTGGTCTGATTCTAAAGTCCTTGATAGTACAAGGCTAAGTTGTTGTACTATCACGAGGAATCGGGGTACAAGAACTTAGTTGTGTATGTGTGTCTTAATGCGGTCCTGGTTGAGTTTAGTCTTACAAGAGGAATCTGCGGACGAGGCTTGATCAGGATTAGGCTAGGGTATCATGAGGAATCGGGGTCTAGCAGTCCAGGAGACAACATAGGAATACATGAGCATTGTTAGATAGAGAACATCCTTTTATCATCAGGAACCTACTAGGAAGACCAATGTGTTCTCTACTTGTTTTTACACAACATTTCTCTTGCGTGATTTTCTTTCTTTTTGCATAGATAGTTTACATACCTGTTCATAACCACAATCATCTTTTCATACCAGACACCTATTTACCAAAATAGCTTGCCAGATAAAACAAGTTCCCCGAGAGTTCGATACTTGGTTCTTACCGTTTTATACTACTTGTGCGATTCGGTACACTTGCCGACCACGAACAATAATCGATTAGCACAAAAGTGTAATTGATTACACAATTCATTTTATGAAAAGTTGTGACTCTTCACGATTGGATTTGAATTCCAACGTTCAGATTCACTTGTAATCAATTACTAATATAGTGTAATCGATTACACTATTTGAAAATCATTTTGGAACGTTGTAAACCATTTGAAAACATTTTGAAAACCAAACTGGTCACTGGTAATCGATTACCAGAGAGTAATCACACTGGTAACTTAGAAAATTTGAGAAAATTCTTTTGTAAAACAAAACTGTGCTATTTGGTTTCTGAAAAAATCTTTTAATACTTATCCTATATGAACTCTTGACTTGTTACTTCTTGATTTCCTCTCTTGAATCTTGAATCTTGGATTGGATTCTTGATTTCTTCTCTTGAATCTTGAATCTTGGATTGGATTCTTGATGCTTGATGTTGAAGTCTTGAATCAATCTTGAATCAATTACTTGGGCTTTTAACATCATCAAAATTGCTTGGTTCATCATCATGAAGCTTGCTTCTACAATCTCCCCCTTTTTGATGATGACAAACCTGAAATCAAGAAATGCATACAAGCTCTATCTTCTAATCGATCACTCACATAATTCTCCCCCTTTGTTTTTTAGTTTAAGCTTTATTTGAAATTAAGTTATTTAATTATATGAGTTCTTGATTTAATCCCAACTTCTCTCCCCCTTTTGGATCAACAAAAAGCCAAAGTGCGTATAAAGACATAAAATCATACATTCACACATAATCATTCAAGCAAGGACGACAATAATGCATACATAAACTAAGCAAGGATGATAATAATTCATTCATAAAATATAATATAATGTCATATACTTTAGAGAGTTATCCAAGATAACCAAATTAAAAGAACTAAATTAGAAAGTACCATACTAATAAGTGTTTCAAAACATAGTCATAAGACATCAAAGCATAAAACAAATCATTTGTCTAAGTCACTAGCATCTAGAAGTCCTAATTCTCTTCTAATGGTGTAGAAAGAATCTTTGAGTAGTGGTTTTGTAAAGATGTCTGCGAGTTGGTTTTTGGTATCTACAAATTCTAGAACAAAGGGGGACCCCGAAGGGATTTTCCGGCACTAGTGATCGGTTAAGATTGAACTTTACAAAGAAAAAGAGATTGACAATGATAGATGGAGAAGATGAATGTGCACAAAAAAACAAAGGGGGGCCCCGAAGGGTGCATAGATCACATTCAAATCTTAAAAATAAAACTAACCGATGGTTACACGAAGAACACCGAACAAGGAACGATGTAGGGATTGGTCACAGTCGTGATCCGACAGTGCCTTAGCTTCATTTCCTCTTCTTTCTCTCTTCTCTCAATTCTCTCCACTTTTGAACCTTGGAATCTTTTAAAACACCCCTATGATGCATATTTCTAGGCAAAGGGTCACTTTATGGATGTTGCAGGCGAGCTGAAACTTAGTGTTGAAGCAATGAGCTCGCCCAGGTGAGCTGGTGATGGAAGCTTGCTTATGGAGCTTCTATGGAGGCTGGATCTTTGAGCTTCAATGAGGTCCTTCAATGGTGATTTTTCACTATGGAGATGCAGTTGAAGGCAAAGGAGAAGAGGAGAGGGGAGGCACCATCCACTAAGGAATAAGCCAAGGAAGAAGGAGCTTCACCACCAAGAATTGCCTTGGATAAGAAGCTTGAAGAGGATGCTTTAATGGAGGAAAAGAAAGAGAGAAGGGGGGAGCACGAAATTGAAGGAATAAAAGAGGGAAAGAAGTGGAACTTTGAAGTATATCTCATAAGACTTTCATTCATCAAAGTTACAACAAGTGTTACACATGCTTCTATTTATAGACTAGGTAGCTTCCTTGAGAAGCTTTCTTAAGAAAAATTCCTTGACAAGCTTTCTTAAGAAAACTTCCTTGAGAAGCTTCTTTGAGAAAACTTCCTTGAGAAGCTAGAGTTTAGCTACACACACCCATCTAAAAACTAAGCTCACCTCCTTGAGAAGCTTCCTTGACAAGCTAGAGCTTAGCTACACACCCCTATAATAGCTAAGCTCACCCCCATGACAAAAAAACATGAAAATACAAAAAAAATCCTACTACAAAGACTACTCAAAATGCCCTGAAATACAAGGCTAAAACCCTATACTACTAGAATGGCCAAAATACAAGGCCCAAAAGAAGAAAACAACCTATTCTACTATTTACAAAGAAGAGTGGACCCAACCTTGGCCCATGGGCTCAAAAATCTACCCTAAGGTTCATGAGAACCCTAAGGCCTTCTTTATCAACTCTAGCCCAATCCTCTTGGAGCCTCTTGCTCATGGCTCTGGTAACTGGTCCTTTCCTAGGGAGGATTGCATTATCCCTTCCCCCTTGAAGAGGATTTGACCTCAAATCTGTTGGTTCCTCCTCCTCTATATCAGCCCCACCTGCAAAAGGAATTAAATCAGAAATATTAAAAGTGGTGTTGACTCCGTACTCTCTTGGGAGGTCCAACCTATAGGCATTTTATTATTGATCCTCTCCAAGACCTGAAAAGGTCCATCCCCTCTTGGGCTAAGCTTGGATTTCCTTTTAGTAGGGAATCTTTCCTTCCTAAGATGGAGCCAAACCCAGTCCCCCTCATTAAGAACTAGCTCCTTTCTTCCTCTATTGCCCTTAGTTGAATACACCTTTGTTTGGTTCTCTATTTGGGTCTTAACCCTCTCATGCAACTTCTTTACAAACTCTGACCTAGATTCCCCTTCTTTATGTATAAAAGAAGTGTCAAGTGGGAGGGGAATGAGGTCTAAGGGTGTTAAGGGATTGAACCCATAGACAACCTCAAAAGGGGATTGCTTGGTGGTTCTATGAACCCCCCTATTGTAGGCAAATTCTACATGAGGAAGATACTCATCCCAAGAGTTATGGTTGCCTTTTAGAAGAGCCCTTAAAAGAGTGGATAAAGACCTATTCACTACCTCTGTTTGCCCATCAGTTTGTGGATGACAAGTGGTAGAGAAAAGAAGCTTAGTTCCTAGCTTAGCCCATAATGTTTTCCAGAAGTTGCTAAGGAACTTAGCATCTCTATCTGACACAATGGTCCTAGGCAAACCATGGAGTCTCACAACTTCCCTAAAAAAGAGTTTTGAGATATGGGAAGCATCATCCACCTTGTGGCATGGTATAAAGTGTGCCATCTTGCTAAACCTATCCACCACTACAAAGATATAGTCTACACCTCTTTGGGTTCTAGGGAGCCCAAGGACAAAGTCCATACTAATGTCTACCCAAGGTGCAGATGGAATGGGTAAGGGTGTGTATAGCCCATGAGGCATCACCCTAGACTTGGCTTGTAAACAAGCCACACACCTAGTGCAATGCTTATGGACATCTTTCTTCATATGGGGCCAATAGAACTTTTCTTTGAGTAAGACAAGGGCCTTGTCTATCCCAAACTGGCCCATGAGCCCACCCTCATGGCTCTCCTTCACAAGTAATTTCCTGATGGTTCCTTGGGGTATGCAAAGCTTTCCCTCTTTGAACAAATACCCCTTAGCCAAATAGTATCCATCTTGGGCCTTTTTCCCACAACTCTTGTAAATGGGAGAGAAATGTTCATCTAAAGCATACAAGTCCCTAATGTTATCAAATCCTAAAATTTGAGCTCCTAGGGAGCAAAACAATGTGTGTCTCCTAGAGAGGGCATCAGCTACCACATTTGTTTTTCCCTTTTTGTATTTGATAACATATGGAAATTGCTCTACGTACCCTACCCATTTTGCATCCCTTTTTGTTTAACTTGCTTTGCCCTTTAATGAACTTAAGTGATTGATGATCACTATGAATGACAAATTCCTTGGAAACAAGGTAATGTTCCCAAGTTCGGAGTGCTCTTATTAAGGCATAAAGCTCTTTATCATAGGTGGGGTAGTTAAGGGTGGCACCATGAATTTTTTCACTAAAATAAGCAATAGGGTGCCCACCTTGCAACAAAACAGCTCCAACTCCCACTCCAGAGGCATCACATTCTAGCTCAAAAGTTTTAGAAAAGTCAGGAAGAGCTAGAACAGGTGCCTTAGTAAGCTTTTCTTTTAGCAAAGCAAAGGCTTGCTCTTGTTTTTCACCCCAGGTAAATGCCACATTCTTCTTCACTAGCTCATTGAGAGGTGATGCAATTGTAGAGAAATTAGGAACGAACCTTCTATAGAAGCTTGCCAACCCATGGAAGCTCCTAATATCTCTCACACTTTTTAGGGTGGGCCATTCTTGGATGGCCTTGATTTTCTCAGGGTCCACTTGGACCCCATTTCTACCAACTACAAACCCTAAGAAAAATATATTATCTACACAAAAAGTACACTTCTCTATATTTGCATAGAGGGTATTTTTCCTAAGGACTGAAAGAACTTGCCTGAGATGTCCTAAGTGATCATCTAGGCTCCTACTATACACTAAAATATCATCAAAATAAACAACTACAAATCTACCTATGAAATCCCTTAAGACATGA
Organism: Glycine max; assembly: GCF_000004515.6. Lineage (NCBI taxonomy): Eukaryota > Viridiplantae > Streptophyta > Magnoliopsida > Fabales > Fabaceae > Glycine > Glycine max. Next base: position 28,375,704 of record NC_038254.2, read on the forward strand.
TGCATAAGCCTCATAAAGGTGCTTGGTGCATTAGTGAGCCCAAAAGGCATCACTAGCCATTCATACAAACCAAACTTGGTCTTGAAAGCGGTTTTCCACTCATCACCCTTTTTCATCCTGATTTGGTGATACCCACTTTTAAGATCAATTTTTGAAAAGATATTGGCACCATGCAACACATCAAGCAAATCATCAAGTCTAGGAATGGGGTGCCTATACTTTATAGTGATGTTGTTGATGGCCCTGCAATCTGTACACATTCTCCATGTACCATCCTTTTTGGACACCAACAACACTGGCACAACACATGGGCTTAGGCTCTCTTGGACCCAGCCCTTCTTCAACAATTCTTTTACCTGAGACTCTATCTCCTTAGTCTCCTGAGGATTAGTCCTATAGGCTGGCCTATTAGGAAGGCTTGCTCCTGGGACTAAATCTATTTGGTGTTCTATTCCCTTTAAAGGAGGTAGCCCAGGGGGTATCTCTTTGGGAAATATATCACCAAATTCATGTAAGAGTTCTTGGACCTTTGGGGGTAAGGTCTCAAATGTAGGAATTGTGGCAGTGCTAAGGGATGTTTCCCTTGATAGGAGAAGGTAGAAAGATTGTTTAAGAAGGAGTGCTCTTTTAATATCACCTTTTGTTGCAAAATGATTTTCCTTCTTACCAATCTTCTTGGAGGAATCCTTTTCCTCTTTTTCCTTCCCCTTGGCCTTTGAAGACAAGGCCTTACTATCCTTCTTTTTCTTTTGTTTTTCTAGTTTTTCTTCCTCATCCCTCTTATCTTTCATAGTTAGTTGATCTCTGGCCACCTGTGAAGGTGTTTGAGGATGCAACACAAATTTAGTGCCAAGATGGGTAAGGGTAATCTCATTAGTTAGGCCATTGTAAATGATCTTCCTATCAAATTGCCACGGCCTTCCTAAAAGAATATGTCCTGCCTCCATGGGAACTATATCACAATTAACTTCATCCTTATATGTCCCAATGGAGAAAGGTACCTTCACTTGTTGGTTAACTATCATTTCCCCTTGCTCATTGAGCCATTGAAGTTTATAAGGTTTTGGGTGGGGAATGATAGTGAGGTTCAACTTGGAAACTAGTCTTGTGCTACAACAATTGCAACAAGATCCACTATCCACAATGAGAGAACAAGTTTTATCTAAAATTTTGCATCTTGTATGAAATATGTTCTCTCTTTGGGATTGAGATAGATCACAAGATTGACCTCCAAGGAGCCTTCTAACCATTAAGAGGTCACCTTCTTCATGGGGGTAGACTTCCTCACTAGACTCTTCATCCCTTACTTCATCTTCACTTCCACTAGAGGAAGGGCAAGAAGTAGTTTCCTCTTGACTACTATAAATGTCTTGACCCCTCATAATCATGGTTTTCTTTGTGGGGCATTGAGAGGCAATGTGACCTCTCCCAAGACATTTGAAGCATTTAATGTTGCTATTCCTTTCTTGGGAACTAGTCTTAGGGGTGTATTTCTCTACGGTCTTACCCTTTTCTTCCTTGGGTTTTGAAGGTCTAGCCCCCAAAATTCCTTGGGCTTGGTCCTTCCTTGGATAAGAGTGAAAGCCATAAGATTTTGAAGAAGGCTTTCTTTTTAGTTGTTGTTCCACTCTTATACAAAGTTGGACTAGTTTATCTAGGTCCCTATATGGAAGGAGTTTAACCTTGTCCCTTACTTCCATATTAAGCCCACTAAGGAACCTCGCTATACTTGTCCTTTCCTCCTCCCTAAGTCCAGCTCTTAAAAAGAGTAGTTCCATTTGTTGTCTGTATTCTTCAACACTCATACTCCCTTGTTTAAGCCTTTGGAGCTTGTCCATAAGCTCCCTTTCATAGTAGGGAGGAATGTGCCTCTTCCTAAGGGCACTCTTAAGATCATTCCAATACTCTACTGGAGGATCCCCATGAATCCTTTGTTCCCTAACAAGGGAAGTCCACCAATAGAGGGCATACCCTTGAAAGCTAAGGGTAGCCAATGGAACTTTTCTCTCTTCGCTAATATGATGGCAAGCAAAGAGTTGTTCAACCTTCATTTCCCAATCTAAGTAGGCCTCAACATTATCTTTTCCATGGAAATATGGAAGACTAATGTTAACCTCTTGAGGCCTTCTATCCCTTTCCCTTCTTTGGGAGTGATGTTTAGTATGTGAACTATGGCGCCCTCTATAATAGTCGCTAAGTTCTTCACTTAAACTCTTGCAAGAGTCATGACTACTATAGGAGGCATGTTTTTCTCTTTTCATTTCTTTTATTATTTTTCTTCTTTCTTCCTCTCTTATTTTCTCTCTTTCATCTTGACTTATTTCTTCCACTCTTTTTTTTCCTTTTTCTTTTCTCTCTTGTTTTTCTTTCCATAACTTGAGAGAACTCAACTCATCTAAGATTCTAGATAGAGGGTCCTTATGACTGGTACCCTCATCATTAACACTAGTTGAATGATGACTCATGTTGGTTTCTAAGTTGTGGTTCTTTCTTGTTGGAGGTTTGAAAACAAAAGGTAAAAGAAACTATGGTTGAAACTAGCCAAAATAAACACTAAAAGAGGTGTGAAAGATAAGGTAAAAAAAAAACTAATTGGTAAAATGCAAGCTATCTAGGCGGTTTTACAATGGAAGGTAAAAGAAATAAGCTATGAAAGTAAGCAAGAAATGTAAACTAGGTGAATCCTAAGAGTGTTTGGATGACCACATTCAAGGTTCCCAACAAAACACTCACTATCCTAAGTAAAAATTGCCTAAAATTATTACACACAAATGGAAGTTTGGTAACCTATTGGAGGCTCCCAACACACTTCCAATGAAAGGCCTTTTTGTTACAAAAACTTGAAAGCAATGAAGGTAAGTAAATTGCAAATTACAAAATTACAAAACGATCCTCAATTTTGGTGGTTGTTCTCTCTTTGGTGATTCACTCAATTTGGAGTGCTTCTTAGTCCAATAGCTCTTAAGGTGGTTGGCCCCTTGCTTCTGGACTCAAATTCTTCAAGGGATGGCACCAATCCTCCTTCCAATTCCCTATATGGCAACCCACAAACAAGGAAACAAAGAGACAAGCAATAACCAAAGACCAAAAAAAATGAAATGAAAGCTAAACCAATGGAGTTTTAACAAGACAATTTTTCAAGGATTATTCAACAATTAAAGCAATGAAAAGGACATAGAAGCAAGCTAGGACTCAAAGAGAAACTTAGAATGGCTCTAGAGTAGAGTAAAAAAACTGAAAAAAAGACTCAACAAAACTCTAGCTTTGGCACTTGTCTTCACACTAATTTTGAATTGAAATTTCCAATTATAGAATAAATTTTGAGCCAAAACAACAAGCACACTTCCCTTTCACCTTTTTTTTCTGGATACTGATTTTCCTGCCAACTTGTGAGATTTTTCGTATTTTTTCCTTTTATCCAAATCAATTTTTTCTTTTTTTATAACTTTTTTCCAGATGTCTAGAAAATTCAGTAAAAATTTCAGCTCAAAATTCGAAGTAACCAATTCTCAGTAATTTTTACAATTTTGTATGTCCAAGCTGCCAGCACCAACGATTTGTTTCTTTAAGCATGGTATATTGATTGCCTTGGGCTTACTTTCAACCTTCCTATGTATGTTGAACTCACTAGGATTGTTTAACACAGTTTTAGGAGTTAAATATTCACTTAGGATCAACATTTCAGCCAGCAATTCAATCACCAAAACTCAAATTCACAATAGACACAATCATAAGGAAACCTAAAAGTTCAAGAAAAGGTTCACAATCAAAGACTCTCTAAGAATTTTGCATGAACATGTTAAGGACTAATTAACATGAAATATTTGACTCAAATAAAATAATAGGCTAAAAGAATTTCATACACTCATGAACAAATGAGTTAGACAAAGAAACAAGAAAATAAAATTCAGCACAACATAAGAAATCTTATGTGACAAGTTTCATGACTAGACATGACTTCTATGACAAAACTACAATAGGTGAACAAGTCACTCTAGATTTTTGAGGTTTTCTTATACTTTAATATTTTTGTAAGAATTTTATGGTTTGGGTTTCAGCCACAAAAAATAACAAGACAAAACTCAAAGGAACCTAAACTCAACACAATTCATGGTTCAAGAACAAGAACAAGAAATTTGAACCATAGAAAATCAAATCTAACTTCTATAGCAAGTTTAATCGGTGCAAACTCTAAAGAATCATGTTAACAACATTTAGAACAAGACATGTGAGGAGATACATGGAGAAAAATGAAGAAAAAATAATGGAAGAGAAGGTAAAGCAAAAAATTAATGGAGGTTTAAGGAGCACCTACTTGAAGCTCTTGTGCTCTGATTACCACTTGATGGAAGCTTGCTTGTGGAGCTTCTATGGAGGCTGGATCTTTGAGATTCAATGAGGTCCTTCAATGGTGATTTTTCACCATGGAGATGCAGCGGAAGGCAAAGGAGAAGAGGAGAGGGGAGGCACCATCCACTAGGGAATAAGCCAAGGAAGAAGGAGCTTCACCACCAAGAATTGCCTTGGATAAGAAGCTTGAAGAGGATGCTTTAATGGAGGAAAAGAAAGAGAGAAGGGGGGAGCACGAAATTGAAGGAATAAAAGAGGGAAAGAAGTGGAACTTTGAAGTGTATCTCATAAGACTTTCATTCATCAAAGTTACAACAAGTGTTACACATGCTTCTATTTATAGACTAGGTAGCTTCCTTGAGAAGTTTTCTTAAGAAAACTTCCTTGACAAGCTTTCTTAAGAAAACTTCCTTAAGAAGCTTCTTTGAGAAAACTTCTTTGAGAAGCTAGAGTTTAGCTACACACACCCATCTAAAAACTAAGCTCACCTCCTTGAGAAGCTTCCTTGACAAGCTAGAGCTTAGCTACACACCCCTATAATAGCTAAGCTCACCCCCATGACAAAAAAAACATGAAAATACAAAAAAAATCCTACTACAAAGACTACTAAAAATGCCGTGAAATACAAGGCTAAAACCCTATACTACTAGAATGGCCAAAATACAAGGCCCAAAAGAAGAAAACAACCTATTCTACTATTTACAAAGAAGAGTGGACCCAACCTTGGCCCATGGGCTCAAAAATCTACCCTAAGGTTCATGAGAACCCTAAGGCCTTCTTTATCAACTCTATCCCAATCCTCTTGGAGCCTCTTGCTCATGGCTCTGGTAACTAGTCCTTTCCTAGGGAGGATTGCATCAGCTGGTTTCTTCACCATGAAGCTATTTGGTGGCCCAAGCAAGTCGGAGGCTAGCCTGAGCAAGCTAGGGTCTAGGAAAACAAAGGAAAAGACCCTTTTGCCCCCTTTTTTTTGTATTTTCCGCATTTTTGATCAAAACACTAAATGATCATCTGTTTCACATAAGAAGATTATGACTGAAAAATGATAGAACCTAAAATCTTATAGTCACACTTTGTGCATGTCCTTCATGCTTTACATGCCTCATGACACCTAAGCACACTTAGTGGAGAATCTTGGACTTGATCTTGGATTAGTGGGCTGAACGATAGCTGAAATTCACTAATCATAATTAGTGAAATTTTGGCTCCAAATTTGGCTCCACAAATTCAAATTCAAATTCAAGTAAAATTTGAATAGAAATTCAAATTTTCCTCTAATTTTGTGTGACACTTGGGCTATAAATACAGGCCTTGTGTGTGCAATTTTTGAACTTTGATCATTTGAGAAATTACACTTCAAATTTCAGACCTTATTTGAGGCATAAATTTTGTGCCCCCCTTTCTCCCTTTCCTTCCACTGATCTTCCCCTACCTTCAAGCTCTTATCCATGGCTTCATATAGTGGTGAGCTTGTTCTTGACTCATCTTTTCCTTGAAGTGGCATCTCCAATCACTTTTCATCCTTCTCTATTATGCTACCATTGATCTTCAAGAAGCAAAGGACTCCATTGATGAAGAAGATCCAAGGCCTACAAGCTCTACATGGAGCTACATCACTATAAGCCCCTTTGAGCAGATGATGATGGCAAAGATGGATGAGCTCGAGAAGGTGCACAAGGAAGACTATGGAGAGTTTAAAGCTTGCTTTGAAACTATCTTAGAGAGGTTGGGTGTTATGAGAGCATCATATGTTGATGACTTATGATTTACCCTTAGAGCCTAGGATAGTATTCCTCTAAGCTCTCTAAGATGTGATCTTGGCTTTATTATGTTTTCTACTATGTTTCTACATTTTGTGATATGTTTAATCATGACTTGTAATGATCTTTTTGAATGAAATATGTGATATCTTTCTATTTCCTACCTTGTGTGTTGTGTGTTTATTTGTTTTCTCATTTGCTACATACTTTTTGGCTTTGTGATGCCAAGGGGGGGGGGAGATATGATTGACTAAGCATGTTGTAGAATAGGTACAATGACAAAGAAAAACATCAATACATATCATTTGGTTTAGCATGATCAAAACCAAAAAGGGGGAGATTGTTGATTCAAGTTTGAAGTCTTGAAGATTATCCCTTAGGTTTTGGTTTCATGATTTTACAATGCCAAACAAGTTTTAATAGATGTTGCATTTGTATTGTATGTTTTTAGACTAGGCATGATGATTGATATAGTTGTAGTTTATCTTATATCCAAACTTAGTATGATTCAAACACGTTAGACAAGTGGATTGATCTCTAAGTTTCTTAGAAGCCTTAAGTTCAACACTATGTAATCGATTACAATGTTTTGTAATCCATTACAAATTGTTAGAACAAGCAACACAACCATCTTTTACTTGAAATTTGGCTAGAAGCATCGAATTAATTGGTTACCAGTTTTGTAATTGATTGTATGTGTCAGTTTTAGAAGAAGGAAGACTCTATAGCTTGAGATAATTCATTGTCATTTATTGTAATCGATTAAATGCATCTGGAAACTTAGGGAGCCCTCTAAGTTGTTGAAATAATCTATTACCACATTGATAATTGATTATTCTAAAAAGCACAAAAGCATGAAAAGCATTATGTATGTAACGAGATAATTGATTATGATTTCCTATAATTGATTACCACGTTTTTGAAAATGCAAAAAAATAGGGATCTTAACAAATTAATCAATTACCCAATTTGATAATCAATTAAACCAATTTTGTTTCTTGAAATTATAAATTTCCTCACTTGTTCTTTTCATTAGTGACCCTTGATATGTTGTTTTTATCTCTGAGAAAATACTTCAAGAGAGTCAATTAAGGGATTATCACTGCATTTCTTTTGGTGATTCAAGCTGATCAAGATTCATTCATTGTTCATCATGATTTGATCATTCTTTTAAGATGAGCATGAAGATGTTAATATACACATAAAGGTGCATTCAAACTAATTTTGATCTATTTCTTGTTTATGATCTTGGTTATGGTTACCAAGGGTTTGTGTGAGTTGGTAGGGTTTCAACTCTTGTTTTTTCTCTTGTAGGGTTCAAGAGAAGAAAAGAATTAGGGAATTGCATATGCATAGTGTTTGCATTTGATTTTATATTAGTGAAAATTTTGTGGGATTTTAGGATAACTGGATGTAGGTCCTCTTGAGAATTGAACCCTTTAGTCTTGTATTTCAATCTTTGTAATGTAATTGATCTTAAAGGACCATAAAATTCATATTTTTCATATGATATTGATTTCATTATTTTCTTGGTTGTTGTGATCATTTTGTGACAAGCTTTTGAGAAAATTTTGATTAATCAAAAGAGATCATTTTAATTGAATTAAGAACTTAAGCAGTAAAGTTTTCTAAGAATTATATTCTATCCCAATAGTAACAGTAAAATAAGGAAAAAATTCTTTAGGCAGCCAAAACTAATATATACCTTAAGATAGAAATCTATAATACTAATAATTGAGGATTCAAAAATTGCTTCTATTGGAATAAAAATACGAGTGTCAACACCTCCAGCATCAAAGTAAAAAAACCATTTTAAAAAATTAGCAATTTGAGGAAACCCAGCTACACTACAAATGAACCTCCACAAGCAAACAAAATTGCATTCCAATTCTGCCTTCATTTGCAGACTTATCATACTCTATGTGCAACAGAGTAACAACACATAGCAAATAGCAATTTTGGGGATAGTGGCCCAAAAGTTTTATCTATATACACCTACAACAACATAAAAGGAGCATTTTCACGTAAATGTTAATTTTCTTCATCCAAAGCAATGTAAATTTGCTTCCATTTTCATGCCTTTGCAAACATACCATTTTTTGAAAACTAGAAATCTGGTCCATTTTGAATTTGAATTTGAATTTCATTTTTCTTCCCACTACATTTTGCTATGTTAATTTATAAATAACTCAAACTGAGGGATGAGTTTAGGTTTTTGAAATTTGAATTTGAATCTCAATGGACTCTGCAATCTATTTCACATTTCTCTCTTTCTTTTACATTCTCATTTCTTTGTTCTTCTTTATCGGAAGCAAAAAATGTCAGGGGAGCACGAAGACACCGACGACGAGCTCATGGAGGAGCTCTGCATGCACCCCCTAGACAAGATAAGTTTTTGTTTTCCTTTGCTTCTCTCCTTTCTAAGATGCATTTTTATTTTGTGAAACTGATGTTAGTGTTTGGTTTGGTTTTCATTTTGAATTTACAAGATAAGTCTTTCTCACTTTGATTCCTCTATGCTGAAGTTCGTTTATTAGAAATTTGAGGGATGAAAATGTTACTTCTTTCTTCTCATTAGATATGAGATTTTTATTTGATATACATTTCAATTTTTTAGTCTTGCTTTTTCTTCCTATATCATGATGTAGCTCCATGTAGAGCTTGTAGACCTTGGATCTTCTTCAACAATGGAGTCCTTTGCTTCTTGAAGATCAATGCCAGCGGAACAAAGAAGGAGGAAAGATGATTGGAGATGCCACTTCAAGGAGAAGATGAGTCAAGAACAAGCTCACCACCATAGGAGGCCATGGATAAGAGCTTGAAGGTAGGAGAAGATGAGTGGAGGGAGAGGGAGAGAGGGCGGCACGAAATTTATGCCTCAAATGAGGTCTGAACTTTCAAGTCTAATTTCTCAAATGATCAAAGTTCAAAAAATTCACACACAAGGCCTATATTTATAGCCTAAGTGTCACACAAAATTAGAGGGAAATTTGAATTTCGATTCAAATTTCACTTGAATTTGAATTTGAATTTGTGGAGCCAAATTTGGAGCCAAAATTTCACTAATTATGATTAGTGAATTTCAGCTATGGTTCAGCCCACTAATCCAAGATCAAGTCCAAGATTCTCCACTAAGTGTGCTTAGGTGTCATGAGGCAAGTAAAGCATGAAGGACATGCACAAAGTGTGACTATATGATGTGACAATGGGGTGTAGCAAGCAAATGCTCACCTCCCCCTTAGCTGGTCCAAAATTTAATTGGATTGGGCTTCTCCCAATTCATTTAAATTTCTCTCCCAACACATAGATCAAATAGTGCATTTAATGCATGTGAAATCACAAAACTACCCCTAATACAAAAACTAGTCTAGGAGCCCTAAAATACAAGGGCTGGAAAATCCTACATTACTAAGGTACCCTCCCTACACTATGGAGCCCTAAATATAAGGCCCAAAAATAATGAAACTCCAATCTAATATATACAAAGATAAGTGGGCTCATACTTAGCTCATGGGCCCAAAATCTACCCTAAGGCTCATGAGAACCCTAGGGCCTTCTCCTACATCTCTTGCCCAGTCTTCTTGGAGTCTCCTAGCCATGGCTCTGGTGATGGGTCCCCTCCTTGGGACGATTGCATCATCCCCATATATTAATTATAATCATCTTCCCTCATTAACTTGATTAGTCTTACAAAATACTACTATTCTCTTTTTTTAGAATTATTTTTTTCTTAATGATTCCTTTGTGTGTGTTTTCAATAGACAAACAAAGCTTCAATGCTAGATGAGGCCACAAAATATTTAAAGTAGCTCCAACTTCAAGTGCAAGTGAGTTTTATTTGACAATGACATCAATTTCTTGAATTGTTGTGGTTCTAAGTGTACTATTGAATTATTGTGCTTCATTGTGTTAACTGTTAATAAACAAGAATTGATAGAATAAAAATTGGAAGATATAGATGTTGCTATATTAGCTGTTTGTGTAACTCTTGCAAAGGGTATGAACAAGGATGAGCTTGTTAGGATGGTAAAGGAAGAACAGAAAGCTGGAAATCTTTTGGATGGTCTCATTACCAAGCTCCATCTTCGGAGAAACTACATGACTTTAATGTGCATGCTGCTATATTAGCTTTTTGTGTAGCTCATTGCCAAGCTAGACTTTTTTTTTTTTGTTACATGTTAGTTACTCTAAAATTCAAAAGTACTACACAATCAATACATAAACAAATTCACCAAAACAATCAAAATATGATATTAAAGTGTTGGGATCCTTCTTTTTTTTAGTTTAACTAGTTTGTTGAATACTTTGTGTTATTTAATACAGAGAATATGGATAAAATATAATGAATGAGAATTGTGTCAATGCTTTTTTTTCTTGCTTATTATCTTATCACTTAACTAATTTATTGAATATTTTATTTTATTTAACATAGAAAGTAAAAGTAAAATTAATATCTAAAATCAATTTATACGCAAATTATGTATTTCTTATTTATTATCTTCTTACACTTATAGGTAAATTCTTAAAAAAATACTTGGACAAATTTTAACTTTTTTTATTGTGTATATGTAAATTTATTAAATGTAAAATATATGTAAAATATAAAATACAACCATGAACAATTTGTGTAATGAAAGCAAGTAGTAAAAACTTATACTTAATTTGCGGGCATGAACAATTGACTTGAAAATAAATGAACATATAAATCGTTAAGATAAAATAATATATTTTAATTCATTTTTATAATATTTATAATGTATTTTTTCTTTCCTGTTTTACCTAACTAATTTTTTGAATACAGATAAGTCTTAAAATTGAATTTTCTAGAAAGAAAATATACTATATTATATGATATTAAAGTGTTGGGATCTTTGTTCATTTTTTTTAATTTTTTAAACTATTATAAAATAAATAGTTTTTATTTATTTTTTAGCTTAACTAGTTTGTTGAATACTTTAAGTTATTTAATATAGAGAATATGAATAAAATATAATGAATGGGAATTGTGTAAATGTTTTGTTTTTCTTTCTTTCTTATTATCGTATCACTTAACTAATTTATTGAATACCTTACTTTATTTAACATAGAAAGTAAAAGTAAAATTAATATCTAAAATCAATTTATAGGCAGATTATGTATTTCTTATTTATTATCTTCTTACACATATTGGTAAATTCTTAAAAAAAAATACTTGGACAAATTTTAACTTTTTTTATATTGTGTATATGTAAATTTATTAAATATAAAATATTATATATATATATATATATATATATATATATATATATAATATAAAATATAAAACACAAGGATGAACAATTTGTGTAATGAAAGCAAGTAGAAAAAATTTATACTTAATTCACAGGCATGAAGAATTTACTTGAAATCAAATGAACATATAAACCATTATGATAAAAGAATATATTTTAATTCATTTTTATATTATTTATAATGTATTTTTTTTCTTTCTTTTTTTTACTTAAGTAATTGTAATGAAAAAGAATGATAAGATCAAGAGAAGATGTACACCAATTTTTATACCGATTCACTCTCTTTCTCTAAAGAAGCTAATCTAATTATCTAATCTAACCCGAATTAGATTTTCACTATATAATTCTTTCAAACAATCTCAATTCCTACCAGAAGAAGAGACTAAGGTATCCAAACCTAGGGTCCTCTCTCTGAATATGAGCCTAAGAGAAACCTATCCTTGGCGAAACTAGAAAAACCTATTATAGCATGACTTCAGAAATGCATGCATATACTAGTAATGTACGCAAAAAACATAGTCAAAGAAAAACACAACCTGATCAATCATACGCAAAAACCTTGCTTGAATGAATAAGTGTTTTATTGAACTCCAGAGAAATTCATAACTCACTGTTCACACTATGATCTTCATAATCAAAGTTTTGAAATTGTGAGTCACACTATATCTAAGCACTTTATCTTCTCTTTTTATATCACTTACTTCAGCTCATACTAAGTTCACTCTTATATTTTCCGCACTGAAGTGAGAAAACAATGTACCTATTTATAGAGAAAATAGTTATAATTGTCTGTAATCGATTAAAGCTACAAATACTGGTGTAATTGATTAGGATTATGCTTGTAATCGATTAAAACAGAGAGTTTTAAATACTAAAGAAATTTTCTAACTTTAGAAAGTTCCTTCTTACTCCTACATGATGAATAGTGATGTACATACGAAACAATAGAGACTAATATATAACACATAATTCAATAATCAATACAAATGTCACTCAAGAGAGTTAGACATGTAAAAGACAAAGCTTCTTCAAACTTCAAGGCTAAGTCTTCATGTTGCTCCCCCTATCTCTAACAAAATAAACTATTTTTTTTACCAAAGAATATAAATAAAATATAACAAATGGGAATAATGCATATGATTTTTTTTGGTTTATTTCTTACTTATTACCTTTTCACTTAATTAATTCAGTTATTTTCTTTAAGATACAAAATATAAGAAAAAATAATGTCTAATATTTATTATGTAAAATTATAGGGTGGGGTTTTTGTTTCCTCTTCCTCTCCCAGTCGATTAAGTAAAAAATAATGAAAATGATTTTTTTTAAGACAAGTAACAAAAATTATACTTAATATGTGGAGAGGAACATTTTCTGAAAGCTATAAATAACATATAAAATATAAAATATAAAATATGAAATTTATTTTCAAAGCAAGTAAGAAAATCTATACTTAATTTATGGAAAGGAATACTTTAACTAAAGATAAAAATTATATATTCAAATATAAAATATGAACATGATTTTTTTTTTTGGGACTTAATCCTCTAATCCGTTAGGGGAAAAATGATCCTGGCTAATCTGGAGTTTGACTTGGAGGTAAGTAAAGCCTAATCGGAAATTATTTTCGTTGAACTCGGGTATTATCCTAAAGATGATTTTTTTTAAAAGCAAGTTACAATTTTTACTTAATTTAAGGGGAGTAACTTTTTTATTTAAGATAAAAAATAAATATAAAATATAAAGATGATTTTTTAAAAGCAAGTAAGAATATCAATACTTAATATATGAGAAGAAACCTTTTACCCAAAGATAAAAATTATATATAAAATACAAAAGACGAAAATGATTTTTTTAAAGAAAGTAAAAAAAATATCTCTATTTAATTTCTATGGAGAATTTTTTTTTCCGAATTAATATATATTTAATTACAAAACTAAGAGAAATTTGAATCAATGAAATTATGGTTATGAACTTCTCTATGAAAAGTTTGAGTAAAAAAAATTAAGAAAAATAATTATTTTTTAAATCACTTTAAACAAACAGTATTAACTTCTCTATTATGTAATTTTTTATGTGGTCTTACAATTTAATTTTCTAGAAAAAAAATACTATATTATAGTATATATATTTTTAATTATCGTTGTAATAATATAATATAATATAATTATATTTAAAATATAACACATGATGGTTTTTCTTTCTTTATAAAAGTAAGTATGAAATTTTTTACTTAATTCACATGGATTAATAATTTATTTAGAATCATATTAATAGTTATAATATATACCTATAATTAGACATTTCTTTTGATTCTCCTATCATATACATGTTTAGACATTTTTTGTTCAACTTAACGAAGAGGTTGTATCAAATTTATATTTTTAATCTCTTGAATACATTTTATTGTATTTTTCATACAGGAAAATGCATGGGTTAAGAATATGTGCATTCCTGTAAAAAGATTTTAAAAGTTAGTTGACCTCATGAAGACAACAAACATGTGTTGTTGTGTATTGTAGACAAATGTCTTCATGAACATAACAAATAAACACAGATATCATTTTTTGGTTTATTGTCCATCTATTAGATAGTTTCTTGACAAATTTGGTTTGTTTTTTTAATTTAATAAATTTGGTTTATTGCCCAACTTGGTTTATTCTACAAAATATCATGACATTATTTCTTTCTATAAAATATTTATATTCATAATAATTCTTATATAATATTTTAAAAATTAACGTGTGCATTTGCACAAGTCCAAAAACTAGGATAGTCTACCTAACCAATATGTTGGTGCAATCTCAACTTCATCAGTTGCTAATGGTATATAACCTTTTTGTCATTTTAATTTCATGCAAACAAATCCATGTCATGTTTCTCTTTGTTATCAAATGACAGAGTTGAATATGCACACTATGTACATAACATAAGTTGAAGTAGAATACCATTATCCACTTTGTCTAATGATAACTTTTTTTATTTCCTTTCTTACTGTCAATGTAAAAAAGTATGTCAAATGATTCAAAATAGGTTTATTCAAGTTAGTGAACTAAACTACTATTAAGGCATTTTACTCCACTGCCTTATCAAAAATATTAGTCATATGTTTAATTATGTCAATATCTTTCATAAATGCAAATTATTCTTGTCAAGCATCAAATTTGAACAATTCTATGCATAGAATTAACCAGTGCAAATATATTAAATAATCTGCTAATGTACTATAATATATAGGAAGAACAAGATTGAATTTTCCATAGTGCAAAATATGAAATACAAACCTCAAGAATCAGGTTAGCTTTGGGTTTTAATTGGTAAATTATCTTACTCATGTATTAGTACTTCAATTATTGAGAATAGTTTTACACAAATTGAATTGTTATTTTGCATTTTTGGGGTATAAGCACAAATTTTAAAACAAGTTAATACAACAATTGAATTTGTATGTAATCTTTATAAGGAAACTTAAATTCAAGGTAATATATCAAATATCAAATGAAATAACAACATCATGATACATGTAGTCCATGCAAAATTTCTAGCATTGGAAGCTTAGGAAAATGTGCAAGATCAACAAATTCAACCTCCTCAACCCTTTGAGTAGCATCCTGAGTTTGCAAACAGAGAAAGTTTAAAAGGAGAAATGATAGTCTATATATTTGCAATGCAACAGTATAAGAGAAATATGTTTTTGAAGTAGGATTAATAATCTCAGCTGTAACCCAACAATAACATGTAAAATCAAATTTTCCTTAAATTGTATAGAATATAAATTATAGTTCATAATAGTCTACAATGCAGCATGGACTCTAATATTAGTATTGATACAAAGGATTATGTGATATAAGAAGAAAAAAATAAAGAAAAATTAATAATATTGATGAGGTGTTCGATATGGAGGGATATTAAAAAATCGAGTGGTACGATGATAGTAGATACTGGTTGTTGTTGATGTTCCGTTCCCTCCTCCCTTATCATTCGCGTGCATCTTTCTCGCATATTAAGCGCTGAAACCGACGTATACCCCTGTCCCCATTTCCTCTCTCTCTTGCCTGTCTTGTCTATTCTCACTTTCTCTCTCTCTGCTCCATTACAGTGCTCTGTCTTCTCCCCACCACCGCACTCTCTCTCTCTAAAAGATATTATCATATCGTATCACACATTCACATCCTATCATCATTCATCGTCATCGACATGTCATCCCCACTGCTTCTTCTCTTCTCCCTCTCTCGTTTCCCTCTTGACGGCGCCGTTTCGTTCTCCAGAAGATGCTTCTGCGTACTTCGCGCTGCTACTCTATGAGTATTCCCACTTCTTCTCCTTCGGTTTTTTCCACCTGGGTATGCTTCAGTTTTTGCATTCTCTCTTAAAAAAACAAGAAAGACGCGGTTTTTACTATTTATGTGGAAATGTCTGCTACAGTTTTCGATGAACTCAGTGTTATTATTTTATTTTATTTTTTTGTACTTTCATTGTTCTGAAAAAAGGATAATTAATTTATTAAATAAGTTAAATCAAGCACGCGCTTAATGGAAGTGATTAGATTATGTAATTTTCGTAGATAAAAAAGTGCGGCAGAGTGAATATTATTTTATGTATTTTACTTTATCTGATTTTGGTCAGCTGTTATCTCATTGTTTTCTAGAATTCAAAATTGCTACATAATTTTGAGTTTGGACAAATTCTTTTTTATGCTTTCTCTTTTGATTACAATTATGTTAAGCCATTATTATATCTGTGTCCACGTGCAATTGCTGTGATCTGTGGGGGATAGTTTGTCTACTTTTTGCTCTGCTTGCTCTCACTCAATGCTTCTTTTCTTCTGTGATTTTTTCAAGTTAATATAACTGAAACTGATCCTTGCAATTCTCAGTGCTAATGTGAATCTGCAATATATGATAATTCATCAAATCACTTGGGTGTTCTTTAGGATTTCAATTATTGGGAGTGGTGTTTTTAATTAATGGTTCTTTGTCATATTGCTCGAGAAATGTATGAACTAACTCAAAATCCTCCATTTCAATTAAGATTCGCAATTTTCAAATTACTTGTAATTCAATGGAACTTATATGTATTCAGAGGTATTGTGCTGCATATCGTGGTTGCTTTGTAACGAAGGGCAGAAATTGATACATTTGGCCAACTCTATTTGGTGATTTGTTGTCGCTGTTCTGAAAATCTGGTAATTTGGAAATTTGTCTACTGGTAAACTGCCAATTATGGTTAGTTAATTTTCTGTGTGAAACTTCCATGCATAATTAATGCTAAATCCTTCTAGCATGTGTAAAATGTGTAAACAAAAATTTTCTGCCATATGTTTGGCATTGTCATATATCCTCTATCTAATTTTTAATGTCATCGCTGGTTGCATCTCTACAATGCTATAACAATGGATTACCTTTGTTAGAAAATAATATTGTGCTGTATCTGTTTCTTTTTGGTAGATTTTTGTCTTTCTATCGAATTTGTAATGGATAAAATGTATTGACTTTCATCTTGAAGTGTTATTCTCATTTCTGCTTGAGATAATCTAGTGTTGTTCTAAGTCAGTCCTTATTGAAAATCCAAGCAGGGTTTTGCTATCACATTTACCTATACAAATGGGAAAGATGTTCTTCCTTTTCTTTAGTTATTCGCTAAACTTCATATCAATGTGAAGGCATTGGTATTTTTAAATGAATCACCCAACTAGTGTTCTTTTGATTCACCAGTTGACTTAAGATTGAAGATTTTAGAAAATCCATCTATTTCCTGTTTGGTATTTCTTTTGTTTCTCACCTAGTCCTTGTGAACTGATATCACGAGTTGTCATAACTTTTCTAGAGACATGATGAGTTCAAGTTTCAAGACATGGGCTGTGGGATTTGCACTTGGAAATGAAGGAGAGGCAACGTTGGAGAGCTGAAGAGGATGCTTTATTATGTTCTTATGTCAAACAGTATGGTCCTAGGGAATGGAATCTTGTGTCTCAGCGCATGAACACACCTCTTAACAGGGATGCAAAGTCGTGCTTGGAAAGGTGGAAGAACTACCTCAAGCCTGACATAAAAAAAGGTTCTCTTACCGAAGAAGAGCAGCGTCTTGTCATCCGCCTTCAAGCAAAATACGGGAACAAATGGAAGAAAATCGCTGCAGAAGTCCCAGGGCGCACTGCTAAGCGGTTAGGCAAGTGGTGGGAAGTCTTCAAAGAGAAGCAGCAGAGAGAGAAAAAGGATGTCAATAGAATCTCCGACCCAATTAACAATAGTAAGTACGAGCACATACTTGAGAGTTTTGCAGAGAAACTAGTGAAGGAACGCCCTTCACCATCATTTTTAATGGCTGCTTCCAATGGGGCATTTCTGCACACCGATACACCAGCACCTGCATCATCCTTGCTTCCTTCTTGGCTTTCTAATTCTAGTAGTCCTGCCGCTGATGGGCCAAGTTCCCTTTCGGTGACACTAAGTCTTTCTTCCTCAATGGTGATCGCGCCTCCATTTTCATGGTTGCCACCCAAGAGAGGACCAGACAATGCTCCTTTTGTTTTGGGGAATGCAGCAGCACTTCAGGGAGTTATTCCAACTCTAAGTGATAACATGCTTATGTCTCAGATGGTGGAGCACCGTAAAGAGTTGGAAGAGGGGCATCGTGCTTTGGGCACACACAAGAAGGAGGCAGCTTGGAGGTTAAGTCGGGTGGAGTTGCAGTTGGAGTCAGAGAAGACAAACCGAAGAAGGGAGAAGATTGAAGAATTTGAAGCAAAAATTAAAGCTCTTCAAGAAGAGGAGCTAGCTGCTTTGGGTAGAATTGAAGCAGAATACAGAGAACAGTTAGATGCATTAAGGAGAGATGCTGAAAACAAGGAGCAAAAGTTGGCAGAACAATGGGCTGCAAAGCATTTGCGGCTTACTAGGTTACTAGAGCAATTAGGGTGCAGAGCAGGGCTCCCTTAGCCAAATGCAAGATGAAGATATCTTTTGGCAAAATGGATATTGGTGCTCTTATGACTTGAATGATATGCAGTTTGTGATCTTGGTATATTTTTATTATAGATGTGTATGAATGTCCTATCTATTCATACAACTTGAGTAACTTCTCTTAGAAGTTGAATTACATGGATATAGTATAACATCCAAGTTTATGAACTTAGTTATATTTCTGAACATGCATGTCCCCAAATTCTTTTCTTGGAGTGGCATTAGCTGAACGGCTATATGTATGTAATATTCAAGTATTACTATGAGACTACCATAACTACGTTGCACAATAATGAGATTGAGTTAAATATAGATTCATAGATGAACATGGGCAATACTCCTTTCATGGAATCCAAAATCCTAGAAAAGCGAGTAGATTGTGACAAGAAGTAATTTGTCAAATATTTTGACAGTAACCAGAGATTGAATTGGGAAATTGAGATGAAGTAACGAGAAAGAATGACAGATAAGATTTGAGAGAGAATAGAGCAAACTTTTATTATAATACATTAGAATATTCAATTCAGATACATGATAGGCTTTTATATGAATATGAATGTTGTTGAGAAATGTCTATGATTCATGCCAAAAATGTGTTCGCATACAAAGCCTTCAATTTAACCCAAACGCTATACGTACCAACAATTAAGTTATTATGTCGTCATTGTAGTCTTTGCCTACGGATCTCAATCAACATTGAATAAGCAAACTTCCACAAGATATGAAAAAGTATGTTTCATAAAGTATTGCAAGATACTGAATTTCTAAGAATAAAGCGTTTAATGATACAACATGTCGAGTTTGAACACAATGGGTTAGAGAGACTAGTAGCAACTTGGAGAAGGAATCCCATAGTAGTCTAGCGGCAGGTATCCACTTGTAGCACCCCAACATTTGAATAAGCTTAGAGAAGAGAATATACCTTGGAATATATCATTAGTGAATCACTAATAGTGATATCTGTTGGTTTAAAATGAAATGGAGAAGTGGTTCCCCATTTGTGAAGCGTGCCTTTTGCGTCACTCAAAGGGAATGATTATTGAAAGTAAGTTTACCATTATGTCAAATAATTTATAAGCTACGAAAGTGGCTTACCAAACTTAATAATTTCTTTTTAATAATTTATAATCTTAAAACTTAAGAAAATAATTATTAAAACATTAATTTTATTTTTGCTGCAAAAAATTTATTAAGTTTTTATCTTATAAAGAAATAATCAAAATTTGATGATTTTACATTATAAAGGGCAGTCATGGTTATTTTGTATTTTTGTGATATGTTTTCTTCTTTATCACCAAAAATTATAATTTAATAAATAAAATTGTATTCTTTAAAATAAAATTTTTAATATTTGAATTAATTTTTAATAATATTAAAAAATAAATATTTTTCTCTCTCTTTCACGAAGAATAAAAACTCCATCTTTTCTCTCATTTTTCACATGGCTAGGATCATGAAGCATACATTAAAATTTAGAAAAGTAGTCATAGCATGAGTCCAAATTACCCTTAACATTCACATCTACTAAGAAAATATCATCATATAATATTTATAAAATATTTTTTATACTAGATTGGATGGAGTACCTATTCGTCCCCACTATAGTCCAAAGTAACAGGCCAAATAGGTACTAGGCTAGGGTAGCCAAATACCCTTTTGGACTCACCTGGGGTGATAATTGCAATTACTAGCAATCAAGAGATTTGGCCACTTAATCCTGCTTATAGGACGAATTACCTAGACGATAATCAGTACACACAAACCCAATAAGGATGGTATAAAAGGTGTAGGACCCCCAGGTAAAGACAATTGTTCATTAAATGCACATTTATGATTCATATTTATTGCTCTAAGTCGAACCCTTGAACATTGGAGTGCTTTTTGTGGGTACCCCCTCTGGGATCACAACATGCATGCGAAGTAAAGAGAAAGGAGTGACAAGGACCCTTTGATGCAAAGAGTAGTACTCAACCTTAATTGTGATAGGAACATTATTGGAGCCCACCATGGGGTCGTGTAATCTAGTCCCCGGCCCCAAGAATCATGGCAATTACATAAACTAGACTGAACATAGTTGCAATCGAATAACGAGGGGAGTCAACAACATGAAGAAGTACAAATGGAGCGCCAGATTGACTTGACCTTTGTGGTAAGGAGGCTGTAAGCACATGTGTCGGATATGCGTCGGCACCATGCCAAAGAAATCATGACCCTTCAATGGGATAATGCACAACTAGGAGAAGGTAACCAATCCTGGCAACCTAGAAATGAAACCATGTTGTGGCAAAGGCAAGTCAACAACCTTTGAGATAGTGAAGGCCACCAATAACAGTGTTTGATAGGACACACACACCCAATCGGTTAATACATTGGGGAGCTAGTTGCAACAATTCAAGAACCATTTTGTCCCTGCATTATGAAGGCTACCCTCCCCTCCAACTTTAAGAGTTTAACCATCAAAAAGTATGATGGTACAAGCGACTCTAATGAGTAACTGGATGCATACATCACTTAAGTTGATCTGTACACTATTGATGATATTGTTTTATGTCGAGTCTTCCACACATCATTGAAAGGTCAGGCCTTGCACTGATTCATCCGACTGCCCTCTAATACCATAAACTTCTTTGATACACAGACAACTCAATTTAGAACTCAGTTTGCAACTAGCTGACCCCATCATCTGATGTTAGTGGCTTTGGTCAACATATGACAGGAGAAGAAAGAGCCATTGCAGACTTTCACGGAATGTTTTGGAAAGATAGCTTTGAATATCTGAAACCTAGACCTAGTAGTTGCCATGCACCACTTAATAATGACACTAAGATCGGGACCCTTTGTGAACAACCTATGCAAGAAGCCCGCTTTTGACTTGGAGGAGTTGTGACACAGAGCAACCAAGTACATGGAAGAATTTGTCGAATACAAGAGCCAAGTTTGAGCCAAGGCTATATCAACCAAGAAAGAGATCAATAAGCCCAACTTTAACAAGACTAGGGAGGGGGGACGAAGGGATCAACTGCCCCGAGAACCTCATAACGCCTATTACACCCCATAGTGCTAGCAAATCTCATATCTTGGATCAAGCTTTGGCTACTGAAATCCTAGCCATGCCCAAAAGAGCTAACACTCCCCCAAAGGCCAACTTCTCCAAACTTTATAGATACCACCCTAACCGAGGACATTCAACCAAGGAGTGCAGCATTCTAAAAGACAAGATAGAAGACCTCATCAAAGTTGGGACACCTAAAGGATTTTATCCACAAGCCTCATTCATATCAGCACAACAACAACTATAGGCAGGATGAAGATAGGAAGAGAAAGGGATCACAATCATCACTCTCAGACCGAGAGACAAAGGAGTTTAAGCCAATCTAGGGAGAGGGAGAAAAAATCCCTTGATCAACCAAGACATATCGTCAATACTATTACATAAAGATTTGTTGGAAGAGGGGCAATAGCCTCAGCTTGAAAAAGGAACCTACAGTAGGTCCGACCAATAAACATGGTTCCCCTACACAAAGCCCTTAACATGTCGCCTATCACCTTTACTTCGAATGACTTCAAAGCAATAGACCCGGTTCAAGATAATCTGGTTGTGATGAGCGTAGAAATCACCAATTTCATAGTAAGAAAGACACTTGTTGGCCAACATCTGTTGTATCTTTAGCAAGCATACCAAGTTGCACAAGTAGTATAAAATGGTAAGACCTTCCACAAGGATTATGCTTGTACTCAAAGTTAGATGTATATCTAACAATTAAGCAATTAGTGACTCAAATTGAATCTTGTTCATTTATTAACTACAAATATAAACTAAAAGGAATTAACTACAAAGCAAGGAACATGAAGGGTAAGAAAACAAATGCTCGAAGTTGTGAGATGGTGTTGTAATGAGTTAAAGAACATGTTGGGGGCTCCGCTTGCCAGAAATTCTCTTGGTGTATTACCTGCATCTACTAGTTTATTCTAACCAAGATCCTTCAAGTGAAAGAACCTAAATCACTTAATATCGCTCCCAATCCCTTGGTGATTGGTGATTGAACAGGCTAAAGAAACCACTTTATCCCTAGATATGACTCACTTTAAATATTCTTCCCAAGTTCTTAGCACACAAACATTTCCCAATATTTATATCCTAAAACAGTACATAAAGATGGATGATCAAACCATAAATATATGAATAAGCACAAGGATGAATAATAATAACAACATTATATTAAAAGATAGTTTAGAATCATTACATCAAAGGGAGTTTGTTTGCAAAGCTCTCAACAACTGATGGTTTTAGCCTCTCATTGTTGTGAGAGACTTACAAATATAAAAATGAGATGAAAGGAAAGAAAATGGAAGAGAAATGGATTGAAACAGATCGGCCAGAGCTCCAGAAACATATTTTCCTTCTTTTTGGTTTCTTCATTCTTAAGGAAACCAAATGTTTCCTTTTCTTTTTATAGGCTTCACCAATTAATTGGTCAATCAAAACTCTCTAGTGCGCGTAGTGCAACACTTGCGCTTATTAAACAAGTGGCCTCAATAACTTAAGAGGGGGTGAATTAAGTTTAAAAAAACTTCCCCTAATCAAATTTTAATTCTCTCTTGAATTAGAATATGCACACTTAATATAAATTAAGTAAATAATGATTCAAATAAAACTTCTTCAAAGCCAAAATAACATGCAATAAATTAAAGAAGTTTGAGGGAAGAGAGAATGCAAACCTAGTTTTTATACTAGTTCGGTCACGCCCTGTGCCTACGTCTAGTCCCCAAGCAACCACTTGAGATTTCCACTATCTTGTAAAATCCTTTTACAAAGTCTGAACCACACAGGAACACCCTTCTCTTGTGTTTAGAAATCTTTACAACTTAAGAGGCTCACAGTCTCTTGAACAACAATTGTTTGCTTTTGAGTAAGAAGATTATTTCTCTCTTGAAGAGAGGAATATTACAAAATGAAGATCTTATAAGAATCCTTATAGATTTTGTAAGTGTTTGGCCAAGGCTTTATTTTGAGAGGATAGGACAATTATTATTCTGTAAAACTCTGAGGAAATTTGAACCCAAGTCACCTGTTTATAGGCCTTTGGTGGCCTTTCAAAATCTTGTGAATAGTTGTGACTCTTGAGAGTTATTTTTAAAATATCCTCACTGGTAATCGATTACAAATATGTGGTAATCGATTACACGATTAGTTTTGAAGAGTTATGACTCTTTAGATTTGAAATTCAAAATTTTCGTGTCTGGTAATCGATTACACAACTATTGTAATCGATTACAGGCTTTTAAAATTCAAATTCAAAATTTCTAAAAGCTGTTAAAAACAGTTTTATCTTCTGGTAATCGATTACATCTTCTGTGTAATCAATTACACAATTTAAAATTCAAATTCAAATATTTGTAAACTATTTTAAAACTCATTTAGCTTTTGGTAATCGATTTACATCTTCTGGTAATCGATTACCAGAGAGAAAAACATTTATTTTTAAAACAAAGTTTTCACTTTAAACCTTTGTAAAATGTTTTGAGGAGTTAACCTAAGGCCAAACCTGTGCAACCTCATTTAAGGAATTCTTTTAACACACTATGGACTAATTGTTCATCGTTTCTCTTGAATTCTTGTGATCTTGACTTTGATCAAACTTGAATAGCTTTCATCTTTGGCATCATCAAAACTTCATATAACATATACTTCTACAATCTCCTATTTTTTGATGATGACAATAATCTAAAAACAAGATAAATGATACAATTTGTAATGCGTTCTCTCAACCTTACTCCCTCTTAAGATTGGAACTTATGGCCTAGTTTTTAGATAAATTCTACCCTTAGGTTATCTCCCCTTTTGGCAACATCAAAAAGCCAAAAATGATCGGAGAAAAAAACATGGACATCCACAAACCTAATCAAACACAACATAGGGCAAGCAAATTTAAGTCAATCAAATTCTAAATAACCAAGCCAAGTCAAAAGCCAATCAAGGGCTAAATATCCAAACAAAACCAACCCATAAACTAAATATCCCAGGCACAAAGCAAACAAAAACATAATATCCAAAAATAACCAAAGTACTAAGTAGCTAAAGTCAAAATACAAGGCTAAAAATAACCATAAAACTAATGACATAAAACATGAGAAACATAACTAAGAATCTGCCAGTGGATCAAAGCAATGACTGATGAAACTCATATCGTCTTCAAGCCAAGTGGATACGAGTATCCATCGCATCAAAGTGCTCACCAACAAATGCTTGAAGATCGTGGAGCTCGGTGAGGACTTCAGTCAGCAGAGAAGAGGAAGCATCCCGTTGCAGTGGCGGAGATGGCGTACGCTCGTCGGGAATAAGAGGTGGTAGATCTTGCTTGCGGACCCACTGACCATCCATGTCTTTCCGGTAACCAAAAGATGTAACAACACTGGCACCAATAGAAAAGGAACGTTTGACTTTGACAAAAGGTTCATCATCCAAGGAAACATGGAAATGCTGAAGAAAAAGGGTAACAAGAGGGGGATATGGCAGAGGTGCATTGGCCCGTAATGCCTTATGCATTCAGTACCTAACAAGATGGGCCTAGTCGATCTGACGACCAGTTTGAAGGGCCCACAACAGGATCAAATCCTCCTCAGAGGCTTGGGCATGGTTAGTGGACCTAGGAAGCCAAATGCGACAAATAATATAGTGCATGATGTGACAATCAAAAGTAAATGACCTAGCAAGCAATCTACCGGTCATGTTAGCATGGTCATTGCAGACCATTTTTTGAGCATCAGGACTTGAATAATCAAGTTTCCAATCATCAACAAGAGTGCCCTCAAAAGGAACACCTTGACTGGGCAGTTTTGTTAATGAATAAAATAAGGACTAATCAACAATGATAGGAATTTTGTGCACCTCAGAATAAAGAACACCATCCTGAATTTTCAAATTATTATAGAAGACTCTAACTAATTCAGGAAAATAAGGCAATTTGAGAGACATGAATTCAACCAATTCAGAGTTTTGAAACACTTGGAAACAATCAAATGTTTCACCATCAAAGAATTCAAGGTCTAGGTACTTAGGGTCAAGAATAATGCGATTACAAAATTGAGAGTAGTACCTCTGACGCTGATCATCGGAGGAAAATAAGGTGGATGGCCAGGGAGATGAAAGAGAAGGAGGAATTGGTGCTGGTGGGTCTCCGAAGGTTCCATGGCGGCGATGGCCTGCAGTGGTGGTGGTGGAAGAGGATCCCTTTTGTTTCTTGGATGATTCTGCCATTTGAGGTTGTTTCACCTGATTTTAATTGGTGGGCTTTGTAGAGAATTGGAAAAGATGAAGATTGGGCTTTTTTTGAAGCAATTTGGTTAAGAAACGAGGAAGATATGATGATTTGAAGTTTGAGAAAGCTTGAGCATCGTCACAAAGATGGAAGGAATGAGGGTTCTGCGAAAACGAGGTATATATAGTTAGGGATGATCTGTAATCGATTACAAGCATATCTTGTAACTACCAAGGCTTGCTGGTAATTGATTACAGCCTTGTGTAATCGATTATAGCCTGTTGTTCTATGGTAATCAATTATAGGGAGTGGTAATTGATTACTTGTCCCTAAAGCAAGGATTTTTCTATAGAATCGAACTATGGCTAAGTTAGAAAACCTACACATTCATTGTAACTAATATCAATCACAATCAAAGATCAAAAGTAAGCATTATAAATTTCTTAGCTACAAACATCAATCATAAACAAAGACAATCAATCAGAAATCATTGAACTACAAACAACAGTTAACATGACTATCAAACACAAACAAAAACCAATCAAAGACAATCATGAATACTACAAACAACAACACAAACAAAGACAATCAGTAAACTACAAACAATAATTAATCATTAGAAACAAACTTAATCATAAAGAAAGAAGATAATATTCAATCTAGTTTCCTATTTATCTAAATCATTGATATCTAAAAGTCCTAATTCTCTCCTAATAGAAAAGAAGGTTTCTTTAGGGAGAGGTTTTGTAAAGATATCAGCTAACTGATTCTTTGTATCAACGAATTCTAGTACATAATCTCCCTTTTGAACATGATTTCTCAAGAAATGGTGTTTTATCTCTATATATTGGGTTCTTGAGTGTTGAACAAGATTCTTAGATAGATTTATAGCACTCGTGTTATCACATCTTATAGGAATATGATCAAGAAATATTCCATAATCAGAAAGTTGTTATTTCATCCAAAGAATCTGGGAACAACAACTACCAGTGGAGATGTATTCTGCCTCAGCAGTGGATAAAGAAACACTATTTTGTTTCTTACTATGCCAAGAAACTAGAGCAGATCCAATGAAATGACAAGTTCCACTAGTGCTCTTTCTATCATTTTTAGAATCGGCAAAATCAGAATTAGAGTATCCTATTAGATTCCAAGTGGAATTTTTAGGATACCATAACCCTATATTAATAGTGCCTAATAGATATCTCATAATTCTCTTAACTGCACTAGGATGTGATTCTTTGGGATTTGCTTGAAATATGGCACACATACAAACACTAAACGTGATATCAGGTCTGCTAGCAGATAAATAAAGAAGAGATCCGATCATACCGCGATATTTCTTAATGTCTATTGATTGACCGATTTCATCTTTATCCAAATAGCAAGCAGTACTCATTGGAGTAGCCATATGTTTAGCATTTTCCATCCCAAATCTATGAATCAAATCTTTGCAATATTTTGATTGATTGACAAATATTCCATTCTTGGTTTGCTTGATTTGCAACCCAAGAAAGAAATGTAACTCACCCATCATTGACATTTCAAATTCACTTTGCATGTCTTTAGAGGATTCTTCGCATAGAGAATCATTAGTGGATCCAAAGATAACATCATCAACATAGATTTGTACTAATAATATATCATTCAGCTTTCTTTTAATAAAAAGAGTAGCATCAACTTTACCTCTAGAAAAATCCTTTTCTAAAAGGAACTTACTCAGATGTTCATACCAAGCCCTAGGGGCTTGCTTTAAGCCATATAAAGCCTTTTTCAATTTAAAAACATGATTAGGCTTATCTGAGTTTTCAAAACTAGGGAGTTGATCTACATATACTTCCTCTTGGATAAAGCCATTCAAAAAGGCACTCTTCACATCCATTTGATAAAGTTTAAAATCCATTATGGATGCAAAGGCTAATAACATTCTAATGGCTTCTAATCTGGCAACTGGAGCATATGTTTCCTCATAATCTATCCCTTCTTCTTGGTTGTATCCTTTGGCTACTAACCTAGCCTTATTTCTAATGACTATGTCATTTTCATCTAATTTTTTTCTAAATACTCATTTTGTTCTTATAACTGGGTAATTATTAGGCTTCTCAACTAATTCCCAAACATTATTTCTTTCAAGTTGATTCAACTCTTCTTGCATAGCTATTATCCAATGTTCATCAATTATGGCTTCTTTCAAATTTTTATGTTCAATCATTGAAACAAAAGCCATATTATTGCAAATATCTTTGAGAGAGTAAGTAGTGGTTATCCCTTTTGATATATCACCAATAATGTTGTCCAGAGGATGGTATCTAGAAGTTCTCCACTCTCTTGGAAGATCAACATTTGTTTTTACTTCATCAATGTGAAGATCTTCATCATTTCCTTCTCCTTTGCCTTAGTGATCTTCACCATGAATATGCATTTTGTTAGTCGATGAATACAACTAACTTTTGTGTATAAAACTTGTGTAAATTGTATCAAACTTCCCCAATTTATGGTTGTTTTGTAGTATTATAAGTACTTTATGTTAAGTATAGGTAATAGACACTTAATACTTCTATTTTGTGTATTGGCTATAGATTCACAGATTACTATGTCAAAACTCGTGCAAATCATCCTTACTCCCAGCTGCAACAAGTGTTCAAGCATGTGGTAATATGTTTTGTTCAAGAATGACTTTTTCAGAATTAATTAATTAAATACATAACTGATGAACTCCCATATAGCTGATAGAAAACTGGTGTTTTACTTAAGAAAGAACAAGGACTTCAGCCCATCCGCTGAGCGAGAAAAGAGCGCTAAGACAAAATTCACTAATGTGCGCTAAGCGGATCATAATCTCGCTAAGCGCGTGAGCACGAACAAAGCCACCTATTTAAGCCTGAAATCAGATTTTGTGATCATCTTTACTAAGAAAACATTGATCATGATTTTGTTTTTGATCTAAATTTATCGTGTAAACATTATTTGTTCTGTATCCTATATGCTTTATATTTCTATCATGTTTGTTTTCAATAAAACAGTGGTGAGAGTCAAATGATACTAGATAGTCTTTATCACATAATTGACTAACACTAAGCAAACTGTGCTTAAGACCATCAACAAGTAAAACATTTTCAATGGAGGTAGATGAATTTGTACCTATTTTTCTGACTCCAAGAATTCTACCTTTATTGTTGTCGCCATAACTCATATGTACGCTTTTCTTGGGAGAGATATGAGTGAACTTTGAGGCATCT
The DNA here is from genome assembly GCF_000004515.6 of Glycine max. Lineage (NCBI taxonomy): Eukaryota > Viridiplantae > Streptophyta > Magnoliopsida > Fabales > Fabaceae > Glycine > Glycine max. Next base: position 28,404,541 of record NC_038254.2, read on the forward strand.
CCCATCATGTGTTTAGAGCATCCGCTATCTATGTACCAACTCTTCTTCAATGAAACCTATATGATCATATTTGTGACTTAGGTACCCAAACTTTCTTGGGTCCTTGTGTGTTAGTTTTAATAAAAGATCCTTTTGGGACCCATATCATTTTAATATTATTGCTATTTTTCTTAAAACAACATGTAGATGAACCATGTCCTTTCTTTCCACAATAAAAACAAGTAAAGAAAGGAGAACTATATTTTTGTGTGGATGCAAAGAAATTTTTATAAAATTTTTGTTGTTTATCAGGTTTATATCCTAATCTTGCTTTATCAAAGACACATATTTGCTTTCCTAATATAATATCTAAGTTACTTTTGCCAATAGAAAATTTTGCAAGAGAAATTTTCAAATCCTTGATTTCTTCTATATACTTGTTACAACAATTACAAGAGATAGATGTTTCTATATTATCATGCATTGCTTTTATGGTAGAAGAATGATTTGTGTCATTTGATCTTAAAGTTATAACTTCAGTCTTAAGATTTTCTTATTCTTCATTTAATTTTAAAACTTCTTTTTCTAAATTTGAAATAGTTTTCTTAGAAGATGAAACTAGTTTTGCAAATTTGATTGATTCTTTATGTAAATCAGTAAATGCATCTTGTAATTCATCAAATCAAATAGATAAGTTGTTGTCAGAAGATGTTACCTCTTCATCACTTTCATAATTCTTGGCCATCAGACTCAGGTTTACAACTTCATTTTCTGCATCTTCAGATGAGTCCATATCATTGTCATCCCAAGTAATCTAGGCCTTCTTGGCTTTCTTGTCATTAAAAGTTTTCTTTTCTGATCTCTGTATTTTTTTCTTGAAAATTGGGCAATAAACCCTCAAATATCCTGGTTGATTGCATTCATAACATTTTGGAATAAAGGATGGATCTTCTTCCCTTTTCTTTGATTTGAAATTTGATCTTCTTTGATTTCCTCTGTTTCATAGAAATTTGTTGAATCCTTTTACAAAAAGACTGAGATCATCATCATCATCTATTTCATTTGAATCCTCTTTATCACTTCCTTCTTGGATTGATGACGAAGCTTTAAGAGAAATTCCTTTCTTTTTCTTATCATTCTCCTCATACTGATTCAATCTCATTAATTCCATTTCATTTTCCTGTAACTTTCCAAACAAAGTAGCAAGAGACATATTACAAAGATCCCTTGATTCAGTAATGGACGTTACCTTTGGTTGCCATTCCCTGCTTAAACATCTCAAAACTTTATTAATAAGATCTCCATTTAGAAATATCTTTCCTAAGGATGCAAGATGATTTACTATGTGTGTGAATCTCTTTTTCATGTCTTGTATAGTTTCATTAGGATTCATTCTAAATAATTCATATTCATGAGTTAAGGTATTTATTCTAGACCTTTTCACATCTGTTGTTCCTTCATGGGTTAATTGTGAGGTATCCCACATATCTTTTGCACTTTTTCAATTTGACACACTAAAGTATTCATCCATTCCTAATGCCGATGTAATTATATTTTTGGCTTTCAGATTATATTGTACTAACTTCTTTTCCTCCTCATCCCATTAATCCCTAGGTTTTTCTATGGCTGTATTTCCTACCACCATAGTAGGGATGTAAGGTCCAATTTCTATGGCTTCCCAGATATTTAAATCTATAGCCTCTATGAAAATTTGCATATGGGTTTTCCAATAATGATAACCCACGCCATTGAAAATAGGAAGCCTATTTATAGAGTTCCCTTCGGGAAATAAATATTTTGATGAGGCCATATTCTTGATGTTTTTAAATCTTGTACAAGATTTAAGCTCTGATACCACTTTTTAAACAAGTGTCCTCAATAACTTAAGAGGGGGGAGGGTGAATTAAGTTTAAAAAACTTCCCCTAATCAAATTTTAATTCTCTCTTGAATTAGAATATGCACACTTAATATAAATTAAGTAAAGAATGATTCAAATAAAACTTCTTCAAAGCAAAAATAACATGCAATAAATTAAAGAAGTTTGAGGGAAGAGAGAATGCAAACTCAGTTTTTATACTGGTTAGGTCACGCCATGTGCCTACGTCCAGTCCCCAAGCAACCCGCTTGAGATTTCCACTATCTTGTAAAATCCTTTTACAAAGTCTAAACCACACAGGGACACTATTCCCTTGTGATCAGAAATCTTTACTGTAGAAGCAAACATCATGTTTGAATCAAGATTGAGTCATGAATCAAGATTGATTCAAGGTGTTTTGATGATAACAAAGATGATGACAAAAAGCCCAAGAGAATGATTTCAAGATTGAGTCAAGAACAATTCAAGAATCAAGAGAAATTTGATTTCAAGATTCAAGAATCAAGTTTCAAGAATCAAGAATCAAGAATAATCAAAATCAAGATTCAAGACTCAAGAAAAGACTCAATCATGATAAGTACTAGAAAGTTTTTCAAAACATTGAGTAGCACATGAAGTTTTCACAAAAGCTTTTACCAAAGAGTTTTTACTCTCTGGTAATCGATTACCAGTTTACTGTAATCGATTACCAGTAGCAAAATTTGTTTTCAAAAGCTTTCAAACTGAATTTACAACGTTCCAATTAATTTCAAAATGGTGTAATCGATTACAAGATTTTGGTAATCGATTACCAGTGTGTTTGAACGTTGAAATTCAAATTCAATTGTGAAGAGTTAGATCCTTTCACAAAAATGCTTTGTGTAATCGATTACAATGATTTGGTAATCGATTACGAGTGATAAGTTTTGAATAAAAATCAAAAGATGTAACTCTTCCAATGGTTTTCAAGTTTTTCTAAAGGTTATAACTCTTCTAATGGTTTTCTTGACCAGACATGAAGAGTCTATAAAAGCAAGACCTTAACTTGCATTTGAAAAAAAAATCATTACATTCTTTTACAACCTTTAAATATCTTTGAACATCTTCTTGAATTTCTTCTTCTTCTTCCTTTGCCAAAAGCTTTCTAAAGTTTTCTGGTTTTCTAAACCTTGAAAACAAAAGTGTGCTATTCATCTTTTTCATTCCCTTTCTCCCTTTGCCAAAAAGAATTCGCCAAGGACTAACCACCTGAATTCTTTTTGTGTCTCTCTTCTCCCTTTTCCAAAAGAACAAAGGACTAACCGCCTGAATTATTTTGTGTCTCCCTTCTCTCTTGTCAAAGAATTCAAAACAACATAGTCTGAGAATTCTTTTGATTCTTACCTTTCCCATAAACAAAAGATTTCAAAGGACTAACCGCCTGAGAATTCTTTTGTTTCCCCCTTCACAAAGTTTTGAAGGACTAACCGCCTGAGAACTTTGTCTTAACACATTGGAGGGTACATCCTTTGTGGTACAAGTAGAGGGTACATCTACTTGGGTTGTTGTGATTGAGAACAAGAGAGGGTACATCTCTTGTGGATCAGTTCTAGTGGAGGGTACATCCACTTGGTTGTTCAAAGAGAACAAGGGAGGGTACATCCCTTGTGGATCTTTTCTTGTAAAGGATTTTACAAGGTTGAAAAGAAATCTCAAGGACCGCAGGTTGCTTGGGGACTGGATGTAGGCACGGGTTGTTTCCGAACCAGTATAAAACTCTTGTGTTTGTTTTCTTCTTCCCTACACTCTTTATTTTCCGCTGTGCACTTTAATTATTGCTTTTACTTTTGGTAACATTAAGAAGGATAGATTTTTTAATTAGTAAAGGTTCGTTAATAATTAATTCAACCCCCCCTTCTTAATTATTCTGAGGCCACTTGATCCAACATTTACAACTTAAGAGACTCACAGTCTCTTGAACAACAATCGTTTACTTTTGAGTAAGAAGATTATTTCTCTCTTGAAGAGAGGAATATTACAAGATGAAGATCTTATATGAATCCTTATAGGTTTTGCAAGTGTTTGGCCAAGGCTTTCTTTTGAGAGGATAAGACAATTATTGTTCTGTAAAACTTTGAGGAAATTTGAACCCAAATCACCTATTTATAGGCCTTAGGTGGCCTTTCAAAATCTTGTGAAAAGTTGTGACTCTTGGGATTTATTTTTAAAATTCCCTCACTAGTAATCGACTACAAATATGTGGTAATCGATTACACGATTAGTTTTGAAGAGTTATGACTCTTCAGATTTGAAATTCAAAATTTTCGTGTCTAGTAATCGATTACACAACTGTTGTAATCGATTACAAACTTTTGAAATTCAAATTCAAATTTTCTAAAAGTTGTTAAAAACAGTTTTATCTTCTGGTAATTGATTACATCTTTTGTGTAATTGATTACACAGTTTAAAATTCAAATTCAAATATTTGTAAACTGTTTTGAAACTCATTTAGCTTCTGGTAATCGATTTACATCTTCTGGTAATCGATTACCAGAGAGAAAAACATTTATTTCAAAAACATATTTTTCACTTTAAACCTTTGTAAAATGTTTTGAGGAGTTAACCTAAGGCCAAACCTGTGCAACCTCATTTAAGGAATTCTTTTAACACACTATGGACTAATTGTTCATTGTTTCTCTTGAATTCTTGTGATCTTGACTTTGATCAAACTTGAATAGCTTTCATCTTTGGCATCATCAAAACTTCATATAACATATGCTTCTACAGCGCTGAGTGCACGCTTGCTTGTGACAGATGTCTTCCAATGTGGCTTCTTGTGCTAAGCGGTTGCTTGGGTTGAGCTGTTCTAACTCACTAAGCGAGGAGGTCACACTGAGCGCGACACTTCAGTTCATTAATCCTATTCAATGCTTATGCTACAACTCAACAAAAAATAAAACCAAAATTACTCTAAAATCATTAACTTTAGCATCTTTTGGATAAAAACTCCGAAGAAGCTAAGTCTTACTATTTTAGCACACAATAAGCAAAAAAAGATAATAACATGAGATAATTGCTATGTGATTTCAATATACAAATAATGTATGCATAGCACTTATTGACACCCTATTCTGGAACATTTTTAAGTAGCTAAGTATACCAAACTCAGAGCTTCTTCCCCATGACGACCTGCTACTCGGCTTTGCGGGAGAAAAACTAGGAACCAAGGTATGTATATGGTTATACATTAATTTCGGCCATGAGGGACCCCAACAGAAAGGTTTAAAAATCTGATATGAGATAGTACACGCCTACACTTCCTACAATATACTTCTCGATTGTTCGTCCTTAAATGCTTTGGGTGTCATAGTGTCCAACCCCCACTTGACCATGAAGTTCCTTTCAAATATTGGGGCCATCATCATGCCAACCAAAGAACAACTAGAGAGTGTTATATGGTAAGTCTCAAGTTGAGCCCCCTAACAAAAGATGAGTCACACTGAACTATGCATTATGTGCGGATCGTGGCATGAGCCAAAGGGTCCAAGGAGTTAGAGCTAGACCCAAGAACTAATGATGACAACCAAGTTAAACCAATTGAAGAAACATGTACCTTTCAGTTCAACAGTAACGAGGAATAAGTTACTTAACTTGGCAACCAACTCTCAATAAAAGATTAGAAAATCTTACACAAAGTTGTCAAAGCACATGTTGACCTATTTGCATGGTCCACAACCAACATGTCAAGCATATATCCAGCTTTCCATTGCCAGAGGTTATCCATATCGCCAAACCCATAGCTTAGAGGAAGAGAAAGATGAGGGAAGAAAGGTGTCAGACAATGTGACTAGTGGTTCCCAAACTAATGGCAACCCAATTTATTAGAGAAGTAAACTAAACCTCTCGGCTTGGCTATCAAATGAAGTCGTGGTTTAAAAACTGAATGGTAAATGGAGGATGTGCATAGACTACACTGACTTGAATCAAGTTTTCCCAAAGGATGCATACCCTTTCTCTAACATCGACTGTTTGGTACATGGGGCAGCGGGACACCGAACGTTGAGTTTCCTTGATGCCTATTCAGGATACAACCAAATCAAGATGGACCTGGTAGATGAGGACAAAACTGTTTTTATCACTGAATCAGCTAACCACTATTACAAAGTTATACCATTCGGGTTCAAAAATGCTGAAACAACATACCAACGACTAATGGATAAAGTTTTCAATGCGCAGCTCGGGAGAAACTTGGAAGTATATGTGAATGGTATGGTTGTTAAGTCAGATGACATATTGGTGCACATCAAGGATTTGGAGAAGGTTTTCAGATAACTTTGAAAACACAGCATGAGGCTAAACCCCAAAAAATGTGTCTTTGGGGTAGACGAAGGAAAGTTCTTGGGCTTTATGCTAACACACAAAAGAATACATGCAAATCCAGCTAAATGTCTGGCCATCTTGGAGATGAGAAGTCCCAAGAATGTGAAATAAGCACAAAGATTGGCTGGTAGAATCGCCTCCTTGTTTCGATTCTTGCCAAGAATCATCGAGAAGGCCAAACCAATCATGAATCTTCTTAAAAAGAGAAAGAAATTTGAATGGAATGATGAGTGTGAAGAAACCTTTTGACAGTTGAAGGTTACACTTTCAACCCCTCTAGTGCTTTCAAAACCTGTCACTAAGAAAGGGCTTATAGTATACCTCTTGGTATTCATCGAAGCCATAAGTATGGTTCTTGTCCAATGAGTTAAGACTAGTATACTTCATCGGCCGAGTGTTGCAAGACCCAGAAACTTGGTATCAAGTAATGAAAAAAAGTGGCATTAATGTAATGACTCGCCTCGTCGCTACGATATTTCTAACTCTAAAATGTGAAATTTCAATTTTAAGTGAAAGCTCCATTAATTTGATTATAAAAACGAGGTTAAATTTTCTGTGATATACATTCATCAAACGACGCACAAGCACGCTATACATCATTCACATGTCAGAACATAATTCAGTTTTTACATATATCAAAACACAACTCTCTCCCAAAATGAATTCCAACGTTATCACATCGGCTTGGAGGCTCCAACAAAAGACTTCCTTCCAAGTCACCTACTACTGCTTATCTGCTCCCACGAACGAAAATTCGTGATCGTCACAGGCACCAACCACACAGTACAAAAATTGCAAAGGTGAGTTAATTATAAAAGATCAACAAACACCAAATGATAATGATTAGCAAGAAAACAATAACAATAACCACAATCATTCTCAATAATCCACAATTCAAATCAATTATGCTCAGAATGATACATGCACCTGACTTAACTCTAAATAGCAATGTGGTATCATTCATCAATAAATAGCCAAAGCATGTCCACATGACACTCTCACTTAGGAAAACTAGGCAGCAAGTGTCAATTTCACCTTGTCGTGCACAGTGTTCGCTTCCGGCAAGTGCACCGGATCGTGCAAGTAGTATAAAATGGTAAGAACCGAGTATCGAACTCTCGAGGAACTTGTGTTACTTGGTAAAGCTATTTCAGTGAATATGTGTCTAGTGTGAAAAGAGATGTGTTTACTATGAATAGGTGTGTAAACTAACTATTAAAAGGAAAAATCACGTGAGAAATAATGCCTAAAAACAAGTAGACGACATGTTGGTCTTCCTAATAGGTGCCTGATGTTAGAAGGATATTCTCTACTTAACAACGCTCATGTGTCGCAACCTACCCTACGGCGGGAGGGCGACACGGGGCTCGTGGGTGCGTTTTCCAAGAAAGGAATACGCGCGGAGTCGCCACCAAGGTTTATTTGAGGAAAACTTCGGAAAAACCGGAAAAGACGTAGCCTACGAACTTTAAGTGAAAGGTTCGGGAGTTGTATTTACGCATGGGGAAGGTATTAGCACCCCACGCGTCTGTCACAAGAGACGGCAGCCTTTAATCAAATGTGCAAATATGACTTCAATTTATATTATTTTCCCTTTTTACGTTCTTATGTCTTTTTTTATGCCTTTTTATGTTTTTATCTTTTTGTGGTCGACAAGGGCGTTTCCCTTTGCTCCTACGTATTCCTCAATTGTGATGAGAAAATCAGACCTACGTAGTTCTTTTGTGAACAAAGCATTTTGGTTAAGTTATGTTTTAGTTTTTATTGAATGAAAGGTCATTTAAGGCGTTGGACCATTAGACAATCTTTCGATTCTTTTGAAAAGTGAGAAAACATTAAGGCATTGGACCATTAATGATTTCTTTATTTTTGAAAGAGGTAACAAAGTTACATATTGATTTTAGGCTTTTTAGAAATCTACACTTAACCAATAAAAGCGGAAAAGACCATTTCAAGGCGTTGGACCTTTGAAAATGGCTTTTTTAGGCGATGACAAAAGTTTTGTTTATGAATTGATTTTAGCCTTAGTTTCACTTTGGTTATTAGTCGATTCGATTTAAGAAAGAGAAATCCCAAAGAAAAACGTCCGATTGATTTTTTTGATTTATTTTACTAAAAGATATTTTTGATTATTATATTATTATTCTACCTCTTTTTGGTTTCCAACGTGGTTACGACATGACTGAACGGTCGGATTTCATTTTAACAGAAATTAACGGATGTTACAATTCAAATGATCGGTGGAAATTTATTTTATTTTTTGATTAGGCGAGAAAATGACTTAAGTAAATGACTAAAGCACGTTAAAAACGGAAGAAAAGAAAACTGAAAGTAAACGAAATTAAAGTGAAAGTACACAAAACAAGAAATGAATTGAAAGTCTCGGATTCGAAAACTTACTCGTTGAAGAACGAAGAATGAACGAATAACGAACGAAGAACGGATGAAGAACGGTGAAGAACGACGAAGAACGATGAAGAATTTCCACAGAATCGCTTACGGAGGCGTTACGAAAGCACTTCGACTCGATTTTTCTTCACGAAAACGTGTTTTTTGCCCAAAATAGCCGAAATGCATAGCCAAGGGGTCTTGAACATTTTGAAACAGCTCCCCCCCTCCCCTATTTATAGGAAAAAAGGGAGGTGCTTGCCGCCCAGAGACTTAATGAAGAAGATTTCTAAGCGCTCCCAAATTACTAAGTTCACCCCCCTTTTCGTATTTTACGGAAAAGTTACGGAAGTGTTTCGGATTTGATTTTCATCTTTTTTCTCTTCCCTTTCACCAATGTTAAGTGGAATATGCTTATCCAAGGTTTTTGGAAATTTTACGGAAGCATTACGGAAGCCTCGGAAACCATTTTTTAAAAACGTGGAGGAGTTTGCCGCCCAGTTGCTTCCTCCTTAAGCAACCCAACTTCCAAAATGTTTAAGAAGGGCCTAGACTCAAATTGCTATTTACACCTCTATCTTGATAAGTTCACCCCGCCTTCCTTCGTAATTTACGAAAAAGTTACGGAAGCCTTACAGGAGCATATATGACTTAACTTTCATCTTTTTTTCTCTTCCCTTTCACCAATGTTAAGTGGAATATGCTTACCCAAGGTTTTCGAAAATTTTACGGAAGCATTATGGAAGCCAAGGAAGCCCCGGAAACCATTTTTCAAAAACGTGGAGGAGCTAGCCGCTCAGTTGCTTCCTCCTTAAGCAACCCAACTTCCAAAATGTTCCGGAAGGGCCTCGATTCGAATTTCTATTTACACCCCTATCTTGATAAGTTCACCCCCCTTCTTTGCTGATTCTTTTTTCGTAACGTTACGGAACCTTATGAATTACGTAACGATACTTGTTTTCTTTCCGTAATGTCACGAAACTTGACGAATTACGCAACCACCCCCTCTTTGGGTTCTGGAATGTTACGAAACTTTACGGATTGCGTAATAATGTTTCCTTTCGACTCCCGACATGTCGCGGAACTTCACGGATTGCTTAACGATGGGTGTCAAGTTCCTCGAAGCGGTCAAGCGAAGGTTGCATGCCATCAAACAATGGTCCCCGGACGAAATTAGGGTATGACATCATGCATTCTATGGTGTCTCCTGAAATGCTAAACCTTGATTCCTCATGATAGTCTAGCCTAATCCTGATCAAGCCTCGTCCGCAGATTCCTCTTGTTGGACTAAACTTGGCCAGGACCACAATAAGACAAACATACAACAACTAGGTTACCGTACCCCGATTCCTCATGAAAATACGACAAACTAGCCCTGTCCTATCAAGTTCTAAGAATCAGACCAGTTTCCACTGTTGAATGATCCTAAAAACACATGCATCTACGTGATCAAGGCAAAAGCATGGTAGAATGAAGTTCTAATAGCATAGTGAACACACAAAACATCATTAAATAGATAAAAAGATATTTACAGCAAGTACCTACAAGGAAGATCCAACAGAGGATTTAGCTTCCCATAACTGGGAAGCTTCCCTACAACGAAGAGAAGAAAGAGATGAAAGATTGTGGAAATACAAGTAGTAGGGATGTCTCCTCCATCTCCAGGACCTCACAATCACTCACAAACTCATCTCAAGCTCTCAGGATGGCTTCCTCTTCCAACTCTGGTCTCTGCAGATCTTCACACAACAAATTCTCTCAAACTCTCTGGAACTTGGACCTTTCTCTCTCTAGAACTCTCCAATTATGCAGAAGCTTCAAGAAAAGGCCAAACTCCCTTCAGAAATCTAATTTCAGGCTTAAATAGGTGGCTTTGTTCGTGCTCGTGCACTTAGCGCAATTATGAACCGCTTAGCGCGCATTAGTGAATTTTGGCTTAGCGCGGCTTTTCTCACTCAGCGGATGGACTGAAGCGGTGCGCTTAGCGGGATGACCCTTCGCTCATCGAACATGCACAACTCATCCTTCTTCCAGATTCTTCCTCGTGCTTAGCCGAGGATTGTTGCGCTCAGCAGATGGCTTGTTAAGCCAGGAGATTGGCTTAGCGAGAGGGTGAAAATCAGCACTTCAAAACTTGCCTAATTAACCTGAAATTGAGAGAAAAATGATTATTAAACACACAAAATGGAAGTACTAAGTACTTATTACCTATCTTTAACAAAAAGTAATTACAACACTACAAAATATCCATAAATTGGAGGAGTTCGATACAATTTACACAAGTTTTATACACAAAAGTTAGTCATATTCACCGACTAACACACAGGAAACTTTCCCCCCATGGTGATCAACCTGGGTGTCAAGGAATTTCCAAACTGAGTGACGTGCCCCCAAGTACAAGTAATTTTCCTCATGAAAAACTAGGAGTACTTACTGACAAATTTTATACTATTTCCATACAATATGAAGTATGAAACATGAGCATCATCAATACATTGACCATGGATAGTTAAGGATTCTAAGCCATCCCCTTCTTTCTCTAGGGATGCTTAAAACTCTTTAAACACTCTATTTCCCCCTCCAGGGATATCCAATATGGTCACTGCACCCCCGATGTACATACACAACATACATCATCACAATGAGATCATCAACATCAACATCATCTCATCTCATCTCAATGTCATTGTCAACATCAACATCATCTCATCTCAATATCATCATCAACATCAACACCATCTCATATCAATATCATCATCACTATGACAAGAAATTGCATTCCACATGCATACTTATAAATTCATGCCTGGGATTCACATTCCCCAGGTCTTCAGACAACACAAACATCATACAACAACCATCCCTAATATCATGAGACTGATATTTTAATGAAAATTCTAAATTAAAGAAGGGAACTATGGTATTCAAAACAAAACTCTTATGTCCATTTGAAATTTAATAAAGAAGTAAATAGAAGAAAAAATATAAAATTTTGGACATAGTCTCCTCTGTAATTAAGACTTTTCCCAAAAATTCCAATCATTACAACGACAATATCATTCACAATTTCATTCATCAATAACAAATATATCACATCCCATTAGTTAAAAACATAGTTTTTCTTGAAAATCAACATGCACAAGGATAAACATACATCCCCATAATTGGGTTCCCTGACCCCGACTATGGTATCAAAAGTTATAAACAAACAATAAACTCTCCTCACCTATCTATATCACTCAGTTAGTTCCTTACAACATTATTCTAAGATCTCTTAGGTTCACGTTCGTTCATCCAAACACAGAGCTCTATATACCAAATTGAAGATAATTTAGTGTAGATTTGAAAGACAATGTTGATACCAACTTTTTGGGTCAAATACCCATTCAGTTTTAAAAGGGGCTAAAGGGATGTTTTGAGATCCGCATCAAAGAGACATCATTTTGAAATTCCGACCACGCCATTGTCATTGCGGTTCAATGAAAGTTACAAAAAATGAAGTCTATTTTATAAAAAGGAAAATTTTACAAAATCTCATTTTTAAGGGTTTTTCAAAGGAAGATTAAAAACATCCAATAATGGTACCCAAGTCACAAGAGATGCAATAATAGGCTCCAACTAACTAGGAGAAAGCTTACTAATCATGGTTACCTCAAAGAAAACGCGAAGGGAGGATTGGAGGCTCCATTCTTTGCCGAATCCTCAAGTTGAGTTTTGAAGATTCTGCTCTGATTAAAGTGTTCAATGCAGTGGTCTTGCGGCAAGCAACGACAGCTCGGGGCAATCACCAGTGGTCGGTGGTGGTAGAGGAGGAGGTTGGGGGTATTGGGTGAGGGTTTGGGGGAGAAGAGGGGAGAAAAATGTTTTTTTTATGCTATTGGATGTATTTGCAGCCTGCAAGACTCACTCGGGCATAATTTTGCTCGCCTATGCGAGCTAGCCCAACTCAGACTCGCCTGGGCAAGTTTTGAGCGAATTCTACTCTAACATATTTTACTTCTTCTTTTCAAAGGTCATATCACACACTCCAGAAGTTATTTTGTAAAAATCAACGGTCACAACGTGCATACTTGGGTTGCAAGCCTATATCCCAAATTTGAAGGCGATCCAACGGTTAATGAATCTGAGATCATGGTTTTACCGAAATAGGTTTTGGGTCATTATCTTAATCACATAGTTTCAACACAGATCAATCAAACTTCACATAACCTAATATCCACACCAAGCAATTGCACAAGGATAATTCACACAACACTTCACTAATCCAAATTAATCAAGTAATTAAATAATACAAGAAATACATCAAATATCTATTTTCAGTTATCGAAATTTCAGGGTGTTATAGCATTGACATTGGTTAATGTTGCTCGGTGTCTCTGACAATATTTCCAAAGTCACAAGACTACTGTCCAGATCGACTGCCCCATAGCTAAAGTGTTGTGAAAGCCCGAGTTATCTAGGAGGATAATGGCTTGGTCCATCGAGTTGCCAGAGTACGAGATCGATTATGAACCAAGAGGCACTGTTTGGGCCCAAAGTTTGGCCAATTTTTTAAATGAATTTCACCCACCAGAGCCTTAATTCCAAGAGGAGTGGTGGACTCTAAATATGGATGGCTCATCCAATAACACAGAAGTGGAGCAATGATTATATTGGAAGGGCCAAGTGGTGTAGCTTTGAAACAATCCCTTCATTTCAGATTTAAAGCTACTTGCATCTAGGCCGAATACGAAGCACTATTAATAGGTTTAAGGCTAGCCAGAGAAGTGGGAGCATGGAGAGTGAAATGTCGAAGCAATTCCAAGATCGCGTCGAAACAAATTAACAAAGTTTGTAAGATAAAGGACCCTCAACTATTGAAATATTACTATGCATTCCAAAAACTCTGAAAGGAATTTAATGAAGTCCAAGTGGTACATTCGCTATGACATCAACGACACGGTTGATGAGTTGGTCAAGTTGGAAACCTTGCCTAGACTTGGGCAGTTGAAAACTTTCAAACTACGCACTCTCTCTTTCTCCTATGTGTCGACAAAGGAGTGCATGCAAGTTGAAACACAAGAGCTTGAAAGCTGGAAAACCACGATTGTTGAGTATTTGCTCAAGGGCATACTTTTGGAGGAAAGGGAGAAGGCCAAAAAGTGGAGGACTCAAGCTGCAAAATACAAAATAGCTAACGAAATGTATCAACGAGGTTTCTTCTCACCATTGCTCAAATGTCTTGACAACGAGCAAGTTGACTATGTCGTAAGAGAACTTTATTATAAGGGCATTTGTGGCATGCACTCAAGGGGAAGGTCAATGGCAGCCCGAGTACTAAGGGTTGGGTACTACTAGCCAACCCTTAAGAATACTGAAATTTTGTCAAAAAAATGTCTTTAATGTCAAAAGCATGGAAACCTAATCCATTGACTAGCTGAAGAGCTACACCCTATCATTTCCGCATAGCCATTCGCCAGGACAAAGAAAGTTTATGCTAGTAGTCATCAATTACTTTACCAAGTGGGTAGAGGCTGAACCCCTCATAACAACCATGGTTTAGAATGTACAGAAGTTCATTTGGAAGAATATGATCACTTGCTTTGGCATTCCATGCGTTGTTTTGACCGATAATGGTTAAAGTTCATTGATAGAAAGCTAAATGAGTTTATGGCAGATCTAGGCATCAAGCATAGTGTAACGTCCATAGAGCACCCTCAAGCAAACAACTAGACCAAAGTAGGTAAAAAGGTAATTCTACTAGAGCTAAGGAAGTTACTACACAACGCTAAGGGAAGATGGGCTGAAGAGTTTCCTGAAGTCTTATGGCATACAGATGCACTCCCCAATCGGCAACCTAAGAGACATTGCTTTAGCTCGTGTATAGAACAAATGCTATGGTCTCAATAGAAGTGGGGGAAATATCACTAAGGCAGCAAAATTTCAGAGGTAGAGAACAACAAAGCATTATAGGGAAATCTAGAACTCGTAGCACAAGTGCGAGAAGATGCAACCATTGTGACCAAAGAATGCAAGCAGCGTATGGCTCAACATTTTAACTCAAAAATCAATGGTTAGGTAGTTCATGAAAGGGGACCTGGTTTGGAGAGCATAGGGTGAAGCCCGAAAAGATTCATCAGAAGGAAAATTGGTAGCTAACTAGGAAGGACTTTTCAAGGTTCAGCTTAGCCTACAGAATGGAGCTAACAAGCTAGAAGAACTATCCAAGAAAGCCATTCCTCAGACGTGGAATTCTACTCATTTGAAGTTTTATTTCAATTAAGCTTTGTAATGAAGGGTGTACTCTTTTTACTACCTCGGTTTATTATCCCTATAAAAATGTGAAAGGGTTTTCGCTAACGAGGTTTTAATGAGGAACCATATATCACTATCAATGAAAACACCTTTCCATCATATGAACTTAACTATATCTATTTAACAGTTCCCACCAAAAACCCTCTTTGACTAAGGTTGAACATTAATACTACGCTAACTAATAGTTCCCTTCCAAATATCCTTGAAGGGCTAAGGTTGAACGTAATACCACGATTAACTAATTGCTTCCTCCTGAATGCCTTTTTTGGCTAACGGTGAACTTGACACCACGCTAAATAACAGTTCCCTCTTAAAAATCCTTTTCGGCTAAGGTTGACCTTAATGCTACATTAACTACATTTATTAAACTATTTCTTCTTGAATACCTTATTCAGCTAAGGGTAGAAATTTAAAAACTAAAACCTTATCAGATAAACTTGGATTAACTCCCATAACCTTTATCTAAACTCAGTCAAAATTTCATTATAAAAATGGCCGAAGCCAAACAAATACAAAAAGAGAACAACACTAGCATTTGAGGATCACAATAAACCATAAAAATGGTGCTACTATTCACAACTTACATAAACTATATATATACAAGTTCAAGGGTCACCGCTCCTTCCCTCGCCTTTGTGCACCTCATTGTCCTCATCCACCTCCTCCTCGACTGGATTGGTCAATTGGGTCTCACCAAGAGAGGTTGTTGGTTGCCAACCATTTGGTCCCTCCTCATATCATCAATCAAGATAAAGTCTCCATTATAGACATCTGTATTGATGTAAAAAATTGATTCATTTGGGATCTCACAGTGGAAGAGTACTTGTCGAAGGCAGTGATTGAAGCCGGACTCATGAGCTTCATTAACATCATTGTATGCTTTCTACTCAATCTGAAGCCTCTCCTCCTCAGCATTCCTCTCCTTCTCGGTGGTGGCCAACACAACTTCCAACCTTGCCACCTCCTCCTTATTAAGTTTGTCCAAAGCCTTGGCATCAAGAGCCCTTTTCTCCAACACCTTCATCTTTCCCTCAAGATATAAGATGCACCACTTTAGATTTGAGTTATCTTCAGCCAAAGTGATATTGGCTTGAAGAGCTGAGTCCAAAGAGCTCTCAGTCTTCTCTAAGTCAACCTTCAACTTGTCAGTGTTTGAGGACCCTTGAAGGTGTTGAGCAATAGTCGCTGGCCTCGATTGAAAGGCCTAGCAATTCTCCCAATTAGCCACATCATTGTTCATTTTTAGCATGTGGCAGCCATGGTCTGAAATAAGACTTGAATCAACAAGCCTAATTAGAGCAAACTCCTTCACAAAAAATCTTTGCTTTGCCGATGATAAAAGGGTTGATAGAGGATTGGCTGAAGGGAAGTCCAACATTTTCGCAAAAGGTTCAGCCAAGTCACTTTTATGCTCATGCTCCGTTTCTTGTTCTTGTGATTGTCTTTTCCTTGGGCTCCTTAGCAGCTTGGGGGCGTGTCCATAGGAGGGTCCCTTAAACTGGGAGTTTGGTTAATAGGGGCCATGAGAGCGGCATTGCTAGTAGCAGGGGGGAACACAATTCTTGTTAGCAAGGTGGAATGCCACCATGTTTGCACCAACTTGAGCTATGATCCTTGAAATAAGTTAAAAAATAGTAAGTTAGAAAGTTTGAGCAAAAATTGGCATATACATAAAGAAAAAACAATTAACCCTCAAGATCCTGAATGGGATTCGAAGAACACAAAAGCAAAACTATTGCCCGGGTAGGGAGACAATTAGGGAGAGATTCGAGGAAGGCAAGGTCGCATAGTTCTTCATTATTTAGATACTCTTTAGGGTACTCGTCATGTCAATAGGGACATTATTGCTAATAAAAAGGAAACAAAGGTTTTCCTATTGAATCAAAGAAAAAATTTCTTCTAGTATTTAGCCTTATGGCTATTTTAAAGTAACTGGTTTTCAAGTTTTTGTAGGAGGAAGTAAATATCTGAAAAAGGGGACGAGATAGAATTTGTATTAAGGATACCCCACTGCACCTTCTTGTGTGGCCAACAACATAATTAATGGAGGAATAGGCCCGGGGTGGCCTCAAAAGAAGTGTACAAACACAAGGCTCAGAATTCCTGTATGGCGGCCCACCCATTCAGATGTAGTTGAGATGGGGCCATGTTCAAAACAAGGAGGACACCTATGGTGAAGTCATTAAAGGGAAATCTCACGTGCAGGTCTCGGAATAGGCATTTGTACAGATAGAAAAAGTCCCTATTCTCTAACACTTTATTCATAAATACAAACTTAGGTAGAGGGGTACCGTTTGACCAAACTATTTGAAGTGTGATTTGTAGGACCTTGTGGCCTCAATAACTTATGAAGGGGTGAATTAATTTTCCACTAAAACTTTTAACCCCCTTCTAAAAGAGATAGGCTCAGAATGCAGAAGAAGCAACAATCAATTTAATAATGTTCTTTAAACATGCAAGACACAATTGATTGCAACAAAATAAATAAGATAAGGAAAGAGAATGCAAACACAATTTTATACTGGTTCGACAAATTTCGTGCCTACGTCCAGTACTCAAGCAACCCACTTGAGATTTCCACTATCTTTGTAAAATCCTTTATAACTTCTGAACCACACAGGGACAACCCATCCCTTGTGTTCAAGAATCCTTACAACTCAAGAGACCCTCGGTCCCTTAATCAATTTAATTGAGTAAGAAGAATGGAAGAAGAATTCTCTCTTCAAGAGAAGAATATTACAATGAAGATCCATGGATGAACTCTTAATGGATTTGCAAGTGTTTGCCCAAGAGTTCTTGAGAGAGCATTTGGCAATGAAGTTCTCTTGGAATCTCTCTCATTTTCTTTTGAAAGGATAAAACATTCTGGACCAGCAAAACTCTCTCTTAAAATTCGTGCCCAAGTCATCTATTTATAGGCCTTTGATGACCATTCACAAATCCAATGAAAATATGTGACTGTTGGTAGATTTTCTGAAAACTTTCATCTAGTAATCGATTACAATGTCTATGTAATCGATTACACAATTATAATTTGAAGGGTTATGACTTTTGAATTTGAATTTCCAAAGTTTCGTTGCTGGTAATCGATTACATGTTCAAAATTCAAATTCAAAACCCTTGATTGGGCAGTCTTCATCTTCCGAGATGGTGTTAATAGGAAGCCAACTAAGCAGATTAACGATATATTGACCTCTTGTTGTAACAAGAAAATAGGGTCCCCACTTCCCCATCAACCCAGGTATATCCTAGAAGGATAATCAGAGGGCACACCTTCTTCTCTGTCAGCACACGCCGATGCTTTTGTCACCCCACCTCGATGGAAGGATCAGGGGAATCTGTTGCCGCCTCCATGATTTCCAAAGAAAGGGGCCTTTGAGTCTTGTCAGCGATAGTAACTCCTGTGTTTGGAAACTTTCTTATGATATCAGCCACCCTCTTTGGAAGTTGATTCAAGAAGGCAGAGAAGTCACTCGACTCCCCAGTGCTAGTGAAAGAGAATCCCTTTCTAGACAAGAACTTGAGGAATTTGTGATCGAAATGGACATGTTGGAGGACACCTCCCATATTTCCTTATTCAAACCTCGAACCTCAAAGCCAACCCCTTTGGTCTCCCTCGACGAAGTCTCTGTCAAAACCATTATTACTAAAATTACAAGTGCACCTGTAAGAAGAAAGACTAAAATACACTATTCACCCGAGAGAAGAAAACTAGAAGTTATGTAAGGTTAACAACGATTCAATCCCCCCTTTTTATAGGTGATGAGCCTCCAATGGGCCAAAAACCAGATTGAACCTGCACTATTAGATTAACAAAGATCAGCAGTGGAGGGGAAATAGTATTTCAGGTAGTTGAAGAGACGTGGTGTCTGACCACAATCTATGTGGGAAGCACAACCGCCATAGGAGCCAACAACTCAAAAATTGAGTACCTACCAGAAAGATCCAGACGTCCCAGACAAAATGTTTCTAACATGAAATACTTCTTGGTCATCCTAGATGTCGCAACCGGGATCATGACGGGATGAAAAAAAATTTATTTAAAATGGAATTGCTACTAACATTTTAAATTGAGGGAAAACATTAGAAAACCCTTAAAAAAATCTTTGGAACCAGAAATGAGTTTTGGAATCTATTACACATAGAGAAGGTATTAGCACTCTACAATGCCCATAGAACACGGGTGAGCTTGAGTAGGATCAGCATGTTGTCCAAGCCTATTAAGGTGCAAAGTGATAGGTTGTGCTTGAGTAGTGGGTCCCCTCTAAAGCCTTCATTTGGAGAGCTTGTAATATCTCTAGAATTTGCGTCATTTATTGCTTCAATTGATCAACATCACTCCTCAATTCTTCATTATGCTCTTCAAACTCATCCATGATCTTGGCTTGGGAGTGTGTTCTGTAAGGATATCGGGGAAATAATTTTCCTTTTTGGTGTTTTACTTTTTGTCAAGAGAAAACATGGTGAGCATAAAAGAAAAAGGCAAAAGAGACAAGTCACTAGTTAGAAAGATTTAATCCGAGTGTTCAACATGGAAGAAGATTCCCCATATTTTGGCACTAAAGGTATAATCCCTCTTAGACCACAAAGTGGTTGACTCTCATCCTAAGGAAGCATTTACTGCTCAATAAAGGAGGTCTTATGTACTAGCAATGCAATGCGTCCCTACATTTTGTACAAGGATCAAAACATCTCAAGATTAAAATATGGTTGACATCTATCCAAGGGAGGATATTCTCCTTAATAGATAATGTCTGAAACATAAGTTGAAAACCTGAGTAAAGAAAATCCTTAATTTGCCCATATTTCTTTTCGAAATCTAAGCGGATTTCCTTGGTCATCCTTTTTTGGCAAATGTCATTCACCTCTTGTAGATTATTGAGCAACATGGTGATCCTGATGTTTCTACTGAACGTTGATTCATTGCTAGTATGATTCTCCACCATATTGAACATTGCTCAAATCTTTTTCTCCTACCAACATAGCTACAAAATGAGATGCCAAATGTATGCATGTATCTTTTATTTTGGGAGTGATGCATGTATACATGAATCCTTTTTTCTTTTCTTTTTTTTATATTTTATTGTTATTATTTTATGAATGCATGACATTTTGTTTTATGCTAAACGATATTTCGTGCAAAATAAAAAATGCATGTCATGCATGGACATATTACTATGTTTCTGCACTAAATGTTAGGATGAAAAATGAGAAAAATAAGAAGAAAGGCATGTTCTCCATGTGTCCTATCAAGATAGAAATCTAAGGTAAGGAATTTCTATGGCCATAACCCTAATTTGGTAGGTCACTAAGCTCATCTAGAAGTGCAAGGTTCCAATGGTGGATCTAGACTCCTAAAGATTTGTTGGTCTCCAGATTGTCTTTGTCTTCAGACTAAGCTCCAGCCCATGACTTAGCCATAAGTAGGGAAATGCCCTCTCAATATGACTAACCCATAGTACTAGTAACGATCTAAACGGTAACTCAATAATGGTCAAGTGAGCATGGAGCCCCTCAATAATTGTCATCAAGATGTCTTCTAGCCCTAGGCTAGCATAGACTCGGGTATAGAGCCCAAAAGTGTGAGGTAAAAGTAACAGTGAAGTGTGTGTGGGGAACATGCAAACCTCATAATCCTAAAATTACCCGAATCTGCAAAAGGAACAAACAAAACAAATATATACAAAAAGCCTTCTATCCTAGAGTGACATATAATATTTATAAAATAAAAAAATAACCAAAATATATAAATAAAAGAACTCATACAACCAAGACACAAAATATACAAAAAAATAAAGAAAAAAGGGTAGCATCAATATTTATAAAATTATAATTTTGCACAATTAATTATTTTAGGCCCAACTCTCAAAAAAATTCCCTAGCAGAGTTGCCATCTGTCGCAACCGAGATCACGACGAGATGACGTAAAATCTTTGGAACCAGAAATGAGTTCGGGAGTCTATTACACATAGAGAAAGTATTAGCACTCTACAATGCCCGTAGAAAATGGTACCTCTAATTAATTGCACAACATCATTAATTTTATAAATATTTACTTTAGGCCAAAAACATATTCTTGGATCTTATTATAAAAAAGCTCCTTTTTTATACTCTATCAAAACTTAGCACAAGGATTTAAGCTAGCAAATGGTTATTCTATAAACTCTTATGATTTGAAAACATTAAAGGTAGAATTGCTATCAATTAATATTATCAAACCATTGTATGAAGTAAAAAGACATTATTTGGAATCGCATCCATCATAAGCGAGTAGACTAAAACACTCAAAGTTATAATCCATAATTTTTATTTTACCATGAATTACATTTGTTGCTCTTGATTAAAAGAGATAAAATTATGCACTTGATTTCCGCAACATATATAATTCATTGCAAAATAAAATATGCTAGGAACTAGATTTAGAATTGTAGCAAGAATTTTCTGTACCATCTACAGAACAGGTGGAGCATAAGGATAGCACATACATACATTCAATCTAATTTATTCCTTTTGACAATTTATTTTTCTTTTATGTATAAAGTAAAAACAAGTTAATTCACACTCAAATCCTAGAAGCTATGACACACACATGCTCACAAAAAGAATGATAGCAATAATAATAACAACAATCAACATATATAAGAACCAAGCAAATTAACATAAAAAAGGAAATTATAGAAAGTATATATATGAACTGCACGTAATGAAATGGAAGAGAAAGAACAATGTACTCCATTCATTTTAATGAGCCAACATGAGAAATCGTGTAATGGAGTAAATCAAAACCTTGTGCGTGCCTCTTTAATTGTTGCAATGAGTTATAGCCGTCAAAACTTTTAAATATGTCTTCGCATTGTGAAGAACTTTCTCACTTCTCTCTATTTTTCCATTCGTTTTCCTCCAACCTTTTTTCCGTATGTAAGTGTGGTTTTTATAGATCTCTACTAGGTTTTTGTTGAAACCACTTAATCTCACTCATCCACTTATTTTTCTCCACTATCCTTTATTTGTCAGTTAGTTATGCAGTCAACTTATCTCTTTTGACTCAATCTCCTCTTATTTAACTGACCATTATCTTCTAAAAAATCTTCTTTTTGTATCCGAAGATATTTTCTAATGATATGATCTTCTCTAGTAACCACATCTTATTTTTATATTTATTTAATATTTTAAAAAGATTAAAATATTCTTTTGGATAAAATTGGTTATTCACACTAGACCAAAAAGGGCTTGGGAGACATGTATATTAGACTAGACATTGAGTACCTATTCAATCCCATTAAAGTCCAAAGTAACAGGTCGACTAGGTACTAGGCTAGAGTAGGCAAATACCTTTTTGGACTCACGTGGGGTGATAATCAAAATTACTAGCAATCGTAAGATTATGCCACTTAATTCTCCTTAAAGGACGAATTACCTATATGGTAATTAGTACACACAAGTCC
The DNA here is from genome assembly GCF_000004515.6 of Glycine max. NCBI lineage: Eukaryota > Viridiplantae > Streptophyta > Magnoliopsida > Fabales > Fabaceae > Glycine > Glycine max. The sequence continues at coordinate 28,426,862 of NC_038254.2, forward strand.
AAGGTTCAGGGCCCAATAAGATTGGTATAAAAGGGGTAGGACCTCCAGGTTAAGATGATTGTTCATTGAATGCACATTTTTTATCCATATTTATTGCTCTAATCCTAACTCCTACTTGTGCATTGGAGTTCCTTTTGTAAGTACCTCATTTCGGATCACATCGTGTGGGCGAAGTGAAGAGAAAGGACCGACAAGGACCTTTCGGCACAAAGAGTAGTACTCAATCCTATTTGTGACCGAACATTCTTAAAACTAAAATTAGTAAGAGTTTCCCTATGATTAACAATGTTTAAAAAGTAACCAAATGGGTTGAATTTATTAATTATTGAATAAAAATATTAAAATTTAAAATAATTATAATTGTTTAATAAGTAATTAATTCTATAAAAATGTTTGAAAATTAAATATTTTTTGATAAAATCATTGTAATTTTGATATGACATTTTCAGAAATTTGGAAAGATGTTATCTTAAAATTCATTTTAGGGCACACTAAAAATCGAGCACAAATTTCTGAATGTACAATTATATTTTTCAATTGAATTTATGGAAGAAAAAGAACATTTTTTTCAATAAAGGAAAAATTTACAAAAACAATTCAGAAAAAACGATAGAATATCATGGAAAAATAATAAGATTCTCTAGATCCGCAAGTTGGCTATAATTCATCATAGTCAACACTCGTTTTATAATCACCATTTTGAATAAATTTTACATTTTTGGATTTAGAATTTCAAGATATACAAAACCCCTAAAAAAGTGATGTAGGCTTGAAATTTAGTGATCTGCGTAGCCCCTCTAACAATTTTGAGAACTTTTTAATACATTTAAAATTAAGGAAAAACATTAGAAAACCTTTAAAAATTCTTTGGAACCAGAAATGAGTTCGGGAGTCTATTACACATAGAGAAAGTATTAGCACTCTACAATGCCCGTAGAAAATGGTACCTCTAATTAATTGCATAACATCATTAATTTTATAAATATTTACTTTAGCCCAAAAACATATTCTTGGATCTTATTATAATAAAGCTCCTTTTTTATACTCTATCAAAACTTAGCACAAGGATTTAAGCTAGCAAATGATTATTCTATAAACTCTTATGATTTGAAAACACTCGTTTTATAATCACCATTTTGAATAACTTTTACATTTTTGGATTTAGAATTTCAAGATATACAAAACCCCTAAAAAGGTGATGTAGGCTTGAAATTTAGTGATCTGCGTAGGCCCTCTAACAATTTTGAGAACTTTTTAATACATTTTTTTTTGGTTTGAATATTGAACAAAAAGTGCTGGCTTTCAACTTGGTTTTGTCCCTTTGCTTTTTACCGATTTAGGGTGTGCCACTTTACATAGAAAGAGAGTGAAAAATATGAGAAATATACAATAAAATAATATAGGATTCATACTTTTACACTCTACTTTAATTTAAAATTTTCATCTTAATTCATTGTTTTTTTCATTTCTTTCCACTCTGTGTTAGTCTCTTTTCTTGCAGCATTAAAAGCTTGTTAAGCAGGGTGAGTTCCCTGTTTAGATTCTGTCTCCATGGCTTTTTTAACTGCTTCATCTGAAGCTTGTACTTTCAATGTTCTTTCATATCTAGAGTTAGACCTTTACATGAACTGTGACAGTTTTGTACTTTCGATAATGTTCATTCATTTATAGAGTTGTCTACCATTTTCAATGTGCTCCAAAGAAAGAAATTATTATATACCTAAGCTAAGGACCTTCTATTGGTGTCATGAACATTTTTTTTTTAAATGAATTAGGAGTTTTTTTTTTGGTTACAATCAATCACCATTTGGATAATGTCTCCTACAAACAATCAAACATGCGCAGCTTCTCTAAAGTCTCTTCTAATAAATTGCTGCCTGTAAATAAATAGTACTTATGACACAAGAAAACAACAAAAAATTTGCATTTCAAACCTGCACTAGCTAAAAAGCAAACACTTTATCTTCAGTATGGGCAATATCTCCATAGCATTTCTGTTTTTAAACTTCCGAGACATGATAGATTACAGCACCCCCATGTCATCAACTCAAATTGGTCCCGCAGCAGTTTTATCTTTTGCAAGTATGGATGACTTTGTTTAAAGTTAAAAAAACCAACTTTAAAATAACCATTTTTTTAATAAGTTGAAAAAAACAGAAAACTGTTTATTTTAAGTAAAAACAGTTTAGATAAACACATCAGAAAATCATAAAATTACTTATTTTATTTTAAAAAAAGCACTTATTTTGAAAAATAAGCTTAAACAAACTAGCCCTATATTTACCGATGAAAAGGTAAGAAAAGTAAGAAATAAACAGGGAAAGAGAAGTTAATGGCAGGAAAAAAGCATGGAATGAATTGTTGAATGCAAGAAAACACGATGATGCTCAAAGCTGTTAGATTTACTAAATTTGATATCTATAGCTACTCTATATTGGGTAGCATGTACATATGTTAGATTTACCAAAATTGTTGCACTTGCTCTGTCATAAAATAACTGCAACAATTTTGTATGATTTCACTCAGATGTATGAACAATGACAAGTGAAGTGCCCAAGTTGCACGACTTAGTTATAAAATGTTCAAATACTCATTCAAATTCTAGAGCATACTGAATACATGAAAAAATGTCAAATCAAATTCAGTTTAATATAATAATGCAATTTGAAATCAATTGTGCTGCAATCCCCTTTGTATGAACTGATTAAGATTGTATATAATAAGCAAAAAGAGGGGATAAGGCAAAATTAAGTTAAATAATCAACCCCTTTCATAGATATAGTCTCTTTACAAGTGACGGAATTGATAATTCATAGATTCAATCCATTTTCCAGTCAGCAGTATCTCTATTTCATAGTACACTAATCTTTTTGGCAAACTAACACTAACCAACAATGATAAAATCCTACTACCTGCATTTTGGTTTTCACACATACTCCGATTTTGTAGACATAGCGAAAAATTCCAGCACAGCTGAATATGGGCTGGGTTGTGGGCTTGTGGCCATGTTAAGTGAGTATGAGTGATCCCAAAAGCAGTGTCTTTAGCCCATTGATCAGCTATCCCCAGAGAAATTCTTGAAAGAGATTGGTCCTTAGGCCAGAGTCTAGAAATATTATACTCATCTGTATAATTCATACTGACCAGTCCTGTAGAAATCAAAGACTTGGATAAACTAAAGTGCTAAACAGATAAAAAAAATGGTTTTGCATGAGAAAATTCTGCATAGTAAAAATAATCAGTAATTGACACACTACTGCATAATTTTTTGAAAATATAGCAAATGTAAAATAGTGCTTCTTAGTGAACACAATGGGCAATATTATTTAATTCTAGGTTTATGGCCCTCAAAATAAATACATAGAACAGAATCAACGAATGCCACCAAGATAATGGAACATTTCATAAAAGAAATGATGTCACGTACGGTGGAGGAAGGCATGCATAGTAGAAGAAAAACAATAAGAAAACACTTACCTCTAATAATATAACTTTCAAACAGAAACAAAATAAACAAAGAAGGAGAACAACGTTTCTACAAATTGAAACATAGCTGTACAACAAATTCAACGAACAGTAAACTTCATGATAAGCGGTCTAAATCAATGGAAATAATGCATACATTGGTTACTAGCAAGATTCAATAACTAAGATTCTCTAGGCAAACAAGTTAAATTAAGGAAGTTTTGGTAGACGGAAAGTTTTTACTTTCCCATAAATCTTAAAGTGGGAAACTATGATTCTCATGTTTGGTATGCCATTAATAAACAAAAATTACCAAGAAACTATGATTCCTGGAAATCAATTTTAGCTCATTTTCCCGAAAAAATATTCCCAAGGAGGGGGCAGAAATCCAACTTTTCGAAGTGGAGGACAAGTTTTAATTATGTATTTTACATGAATCTTTAATTCCCACGAAACATAATAAGATTAACCAAATATATTTTACACATTTCTAGGAACCACGATTCCTAGGAATCGACTTTCCTAGGAATCATGTTTCCCAGGTATGAAAAACTATTCTCCTACCAAACATCCCTTGAAAAAAAGGCCAAAGAAGAAGCAAATACTGAGTTTTTCAATTAAAAAAAAATACCTTTTAATTATGCTTTGTCAAAAAGAACTTGCAATTTTCTGAATGCCGTCTAACTCAGTTTTTGAATACATCAAGCTAGATGTTTTAAAATAATTAGACCAGGAAAACCAATTTCCAATAATCATTTGAAATTTATGAAATATGGAAACTCAGAAAAAACAACTATTTTCTAGCATTCCCATGAGACAGAATGCAGCTATATGCTAAATCCTCAACATCTTCATGAAGAGATCTTATTTCCTGCTGAGCATCTCCTATATTTGCACTTAATAATTTCAAAACGGTTGTGATATGTTCACTTTGTGGATGAGCCTGATCCCCAGCAACAAATGCATTTAATTGATCATTGACATTAACCCAAGACCATCCTCGCTCCTTTATCACTCCCTTTGACTTCATTAACTTTCTTATATGTGCAGCTTCCTTCCATCTCCCCTTGGCAGCATATATGTTAGCCAGAGTAATATGAGTTCCAGCAGAATTTGGATCCAATTGAAGTAACTGTTCTGCTGTCCATCTTCCACGGTCAACATCCCCATGCACTCTACATGCTCTGAGTAAGGTAGACCACACAACATCATCAGTATGGAATGGCATACTTCGTATTATGTGCTCAGCTTCACTCAATCGCCCTGCCCTGCATAGAAGATCAATGAGGCAACCATAGTGTTCTTTTGAAGGACTGATCCGGTAAACATTAGTCATTAACATAAAATAGTAGAAACCAAGATCAACCATTCCAGCATGGTTACATGCTGTCAGAACCCCGATGAACATTACATAGTCTGGCTTTAAACCAACACTGGAAATCTTCTCAAACAAATTAATGGCCTCTTGGCTATAACCATGTTCAGCATACCCATTAATCATGGCTGTCCATGATATAATGTCATTGATTTTCATCCCATTAAAGATTTTTGAAGCTTCTTGTACACTTCCACATTTTGAATACATGCTAATAATAGCACTATGAACCATTGCTTCATGATCTATGCCAATGCACAGTAAATGAGCATGCACCTGTTTTCCTTGCTCAAGCAGTGCCATGCTTCCACAAACACTCAGCACGCTAGAAAGAGCAAATTCATTTGGTTTTGGCCCTTCCCTTCTCATCCATGATAGATAGTCAAAAGCTTCTTTTGCATAACCTCCTTGAGAATAAACAGAAATTATAGTGCTCCAAGAGATAATATCTTTTCTAGTTATACCATGAAACACTAGTGAAGCTGACTTTAGCAGCCCACATTTTGAATAAAGAGTAATGATGGAATTTGCCACTGACAAAGCATTTACCAAACCTAGACGCAATACATGACCATGTATCTGTTCGCCCCATTTAGCAGCAGCAAGATTTGCACAGGAAGAAATTACGGCTGCAAAAGTGTATTTATTGGGACTAACATATGATTTTCTCATTCTTTTAAATGCTTCTACTGCATGTTCTTCTTCACCCATCTGTACATAAGTCGAAATAAGGGTTGTCCATGAAACCACATCTGGCATCCTCATTTTTTCAAATAATCGCATGACATAGTCAGGTTTCCCACATTTATTATACATTGTAGCCAGAGTATTAATCACAAAGGAGCTCTCATCAAATCCTTGTTTTATTGTTTGTGTGTGTATAGCTTTCCCATGATGTAACAAACTTGAATCAGCAGATGCTTTTAAAGCAATGGCAAATGTATGTGAATCATAGCCCACTTTTGATCTCCACATTTCAGAAAAGTACAATAATCCTTCCATATTGTAGCCAGCATGTACAAGCCCCGCAATAATAGCAGTCCATGATACTACATTTCTTGTCATCATTTTCTCAAAGACTCTGCAACCTTGTTCTATTTTGCCAACTTTCATGTACATGTCTATTAGGGCACTGCTGACAAACACTGAGTGTATTAAACCAGATTTCACTGAAAATCCATGTAATAATTCTCCAAAACATATGTTGACACCAAGCGCACAAGCCTTGAGTGCAACACTAATCATGAATTGGTCCCTTTGAGGTCCTGGGTGGACCCACATATTTGAGAACAAGATCAATGCTTCATACGAGTCTGAGGCATTGACATAACCAGCTATTAATGTAGTCCACGAAATCTCATCTCTGTGAGTCATTTTATCAAACATATACCTAGCTTTACAAAGTTGTCCCTGTTTCACTAATTGCTTCAGTTCAGAGTTAAGTTCAAGCATATTATGAACAGAATAGGCATTTTCAGCTGGCTGTTCTTGTATTGGTTGTTGGATCAGCTCTCTGCATTCAGTGGCAGTTCCTGTAAGAATATACCTGTTAGAAATATAATGTAAAGCCACCCGCGTCTCTTTATATAACAGCTTGATCATTTGGGGTAGTTGAGACATGATATCAGAGCCTCTATGACCAAGTGATCTAGATTTTGATCCCTACCACTCCCTATTTTTCTAACAAAATGAATTAATTTCAGCACAAGACAACAAATATGCTATTAGCCCAAGATGTGGTCATTACTAGCAGGGTCGGCCTGGCATCGAGGCCTAAAATTAAAAAAATATATATAAGTACGTGGTAAAAAAATTCTATATTATTTTATATTGTTTTCATTAAAAAGAGTAAAACTATTGTTTTATTTTATATCTCTATATTCAAATTAAAATAGGCATGTGATTAAAAATTATCATTCTTTTAGTTGTTAGTTTTTTGTTTCTTCTAATATTTATTGGTTATTTTTATAAACTAATGTTAATTATGTAGTAAAAAAACTAATGTTAAATAAATTTCTAGTTAATTGTCACATATCAATATGAAATAGATCTTTAATAATAGACATGTTTGTTTTTTTTATAACAAGATAAGAAACATAAACTAAAATTTAAATTATAACGAATTAATTAAATTTAATAAATAAATTAAATATATGTAAGTTTTAATCTAAAATGATGATATCTTGTAAATAGTAGATGATAGGGACAAAGCTACGCATTTTTTAGTAGCCAAATTTAACAATTAAATTGTAATTTTAAAATTAAATTATAAATTTAACCAACTGGTGATATAATCATAATAATTTGTCACATGCCATAAAAAAAACAAATTTATATAAGTGATACAAATGATACAAGACTGTAAAATTGCACATGGAGAAAAGAGATTTAGTTTTTAAAATTCATGAAAGCAATTCTAATGATAAAAAAATATTTATTTTATTTAGATATCATGTTTAAAGTTCTAAAATCATAATTCACACTAAATTTTTATTAAGCAAAAAACATTTTTTTAACCTGAGACTAATTTGAATAATATATTCTCTATTTCAAATAATAAAAAATATAAAGGCCTTAAAATGATTGAAAATGAGAATTGTATATTTTTTTATAGGTGTATCATATTTAATAATAGGAGAAACACAAAGAGGAGGAAAAAATGTGAAATCTAATACGAAGTGTAACAAGAAAGGAATATAAATAGAGAAAGAATAAGAAAATGGAGAAGAAGTTATGAAAAATAAAATTGTACAAAATTATATAGAGAGATTAAATTACGTTAAGATAATTATTTTTAAAGTTAACAAACTTACCTTATATGATAGATTGTAATTGAAATAATAGAATGACGTTATAAAACTTTCTACTTGTCAATGTATAACCTTCTTTCTTTTCTCATATATATATATATATATATATATATATATATATATATATATATATATATATATATATATATATATATATATATATATATATATTATGTATACTTTTTTTATCGGGTGTCCTTATATTTAAATATTTGTGTGGATAATTTTTTTGGAGGTGTAAATTATATGATAAATGATAATATATGAGTAAATTGAATAAAAAAATGATGTGATACATTTTTTGAGATTTATTGAAATCATGTTATTCTCTTAATATAATAAAACATATCATACAAATTTATTTTTATGCAATATATACTTATATTTTTTAATATTTATATATAAGGGTATCTTATTATTAATTTGCCATGGGCCCCTAAAATGTCAAGACCAATCTAGATACCTAGTGTCGCAACGTGCCCTTTTGCGGGCGAGCGAGGCGAGGCTCACGGGTGTGCTTTCCAAAGGAAGAAAAGATGCACGGAGTCGCCACCAACGTTTATTTGTGGAAAACGTCGGGAAAACCGAAGGAAACCGATCAAAATGAAAATTCTAAGTTCGGGAGTTGTATTTACGTTTGAGGAAGGTATTAGCACCTCTCACGTTTGTCTCAAAGGACAGCAACCTATTTTTTAGAATTGTGGAAATTGTATTACCTTAACTTTTATTTCTTTTTATTTTTGAGGTCGACAAAAGTGGGGCTTTTGCTCCTACGTATCCTCCTTTGGAGAGGAAATCAGACCTACGTAGTTCTTTCTTAAGAGTGAATCAAGCGATTCTTTTTACTTGAATTGTGATCACTTTTAAGGCGTTGGACCTTAAAAATGATCCTTTTTACTTGGTAAGAAACTGAAATGATAAACTTTCAAACCCTATTTTTTGTGGACAAGCTTGACTAGGCGAGTTGATTTTAGCCTTAGTTTCACTTTAGTTATTAGTCAATCCAATTAAGAATGAGAAATCCCAAAGAGAAAACGTCCGATTGATTTCGTTTTTTCGCTTCATTTTACTAAAAGATATTTTTTATTATTATATTATTATTTTACCTCTTTCTTGATTTCCAACGTGGTTACGGCACGACCGAACGGTCGGAATTCATTTTAACCGAAATTAACGGATGATACAATTCAAATGATCGGTGGAAATTTATTTTATTTTTTGATTAGGCGAGAAATGACTTAAATAAATGACTGAAGCACGTCAAAAGGGGGTATAGAAAGCAAATGAAAACGAGAATAAAAATACATGAAACAAAATGTGGACCACCACGGGTACATAGAATGAATTGAAAAGCTCGGTTTGGGGTACTTACCAGTTGAAGACTGGAGAAAACGAAGAACGAACGATGAATGTCGAAGAACAATTGAAAATCTTCACGTAATTACTCACGGAAACGTTATGGAAACGTTACGGAAGCGCCTCGGCTTAGATTTTCTTCACGGAAACAATTTTCCTCAGCAATTTCGAGAGAATAAGAAGTGCCAAGAAGGCTGAACCCCTTCTCCCTTCATTCCTCCCCCTATTTATAGCAAAATAGGGGAGGAGCTTGCCACCCAGCTCGCCCAGGCGAGCTCAGCTCGCCCAGGCAAGCAAGGTTGCTTCCTCCAGAAGCAACAACCTTCTGGAGGAAGAATCTGAAAGGCCCAAGTGGGCCTGATTGCTATTTGTACCCCCCTTTTTACTAAATGCACCCCCTTTACCTTTTTTTGGTAATTCTTTTTCCGTAACGTTACGAAACTTTACAAATTTCGTAACGATACTTATTTTCCTTCCGCAAGGTTACGAATCCTTACAGATTATGTATTTACTCTTTTTTAGCATTCGAAGAAGTTACAAAAACTCACGGATTGCGAAAAACACCTCATTTCGATTTCCGTCACATTACGGAATTTTCACGGATCACGTAAGCCTGCTTCCTTTTGATTTTCGGCACGTCTCGGGACTTCACGTATTGTGCAACAAAGGGTGCCAAGTATCTCGAAGCGGCCAATCAAAGGTTGTATATCATCAAATAATAATCCCCGGATGAAATTAGGGTATGACAGTTGCCCCTCTTTACTTACCTCTCATCAGAGATGAGAGGAAAGCAAAGATAAGACACTGATTTCGTCCGTCCTGCCCTTTCCGGGATGACGACTCTCGTCTCTACTCCTTCTCTTTTTTTTTTTCTGCACAACACAAAAAAAAATAAAAACAACAACAAGAACAACGAATATAATATACATATACACATATACACATGTTTGGCGATGAAACCGATCCAGAAAATAATAGGAAAACATATTTCCTAGTCACCAGAGGCTCCGCGCTTGATAACGGAGGACACATGAACAACGCTAGGCAATGAATTCATGGGTCTCCGAATAAGATTGGAGAATGGAGAATTGGCGAACAGCATTAGGCAATCAATTCGCGGGGCTCCAGACTTGATGGTGGAGGACACATGAACAGCGCTAGGCAATAAATTCATGGGGCTCCGAAAAAAGTGGAGAATGGAGAATTGGCGAACAGCGCTACGCAATAACTTCGCGGGGCTCCAGACTCGTTGGTGGAGGATGCATGAACAGCGCTAGGCAATAAATTCATGGGGCTCCGAAAAAAGTGGAGAATGGAGAATTGGCGAACAGCGCTACGCAATAACTTCGCGGGGCTCTAGACTCGTTGGTGGAGGATGCATGAACAGCGCTAGGCAATAAATTCATGGGGCTCCGAAAAAAGTGGAGAATGGAGAATTGGCGAACAGCGCTACGCAATAACTTCGCGGGACTCCAGACTCGTTGGTGGAGGAAGCATGAACAACGCTAGGCATTAAATTCATGGGGCTCCGAAAAAAGTGGAGAATGGAGAATTGGCGAACAGCGCTACGCAATAACTTCGTGGGACTCCAGACTCGTTGGTGGAGGAAGCATGAACAACGCTAGGCATTAAATTCATGGGGCTCCGAAAAAAGTGGAGAATGGAGAATTGGCGAACAGCGCTACGCAATAACTTCGCGGGGCTCCACACTCGAAGGTGGAGGACACATGAACAGCGCTAGACAATAAATTCATGGGTCTCCGAATAAAGTGGAGAATGGAGAATTGGTGAACAGCGCTACGCAATAACTTCGCGGGCCTCCAGACTCGAAGGTGGAGGACACATGAACAACGCTAGGCAATAAATTCATGGGGCTCCGAAAAAAGTGGAGAATGGAGAATTGGTGAACAGCGCTACGCAATAACTTCGTGGGGCTCCAGACTCGAAGGTGGAGGACACATGAACAGCGCTAGGCAATAAATTCATGGGGTTCTGAAAAAAGTGGAGAATATAGAATTGGCGAACAGCGCTATGCAATAACTTCGCGGGGCTCCAGACTTGATGGTGGAGGACACATGAACAGCGCTAGGCAATAAATTCATGGGGCTCCGAAAAAAGTGGAAAATGGAGAATTGGCGAACAACGCTACGCAATAACTTCGCGGGGCTCCAGACTCGATGGTGGAGGACACATGAACAGCGCTAGGCAATAAATTCATGGGGCTTCGAAAATAATGGAGAATGGAGAATCGGCGAACAGCGCTACGCAATAACTTTGCGGGGCTCCAGACTCGAAGGTGGAGGACACATGAATAGCGCTAGGCAATAAATTCATGGGGCTCCGAAAAAAGGTGGAGAATGGAGAATTGGCGAACAGCGCTACGCAATAACTTCGCGGGGCTCCAGACTCGTTGGTGGAGGATGCATGAACAGCGCTAGGCAATAAATTCATGGAGCTCCGAAAAAAGTGGAGAATGGAGAATTGGCGAACAGCGCTATGCAATAACTTCGTGGGGCTCCAGACTCGAAGGTAGAGGACACATGAACAGCGCTAGGCAATAAATTCATGGGGCTTCGAAAAAAGTTTGTTGGCAGGACCAAACGGTCCACCGGTTTTTTTTCACCTAAAAGGCAAACATGCTTTTTGCAAAGAAAAATAAATCATTCGCGAGAGCACCATATCTTAGAGAAACAATATACTTGTGCCAAGGGTAATCTTCCTTGTAACCGAGAATGAAGGGCAGAATGTCAACATTTAGCTTTTAAATGAACATGCAGGGGAAACATCGAGATAAGTTGAAAATAAATCACTCATAGTGTATAAAACTCACACAGGCAAGTGTTTCACCCTATTCCCAAACCATAACTGCACCATGACTTTTTTGCACACGATTTCCTATCGAATCAGAGTTCACACGTACGATCACGGATCAATAGGATTTTCTCGAGGGTAGTGTTTTTGGAGAGGACGCTGGGTGTTTCGGTCTTTTCCTCTTTGTACATGTGGGGTGGGATATCGCCAGTCGAGAACGACCTTGAATGGCAATCTGAAGGGAAGAGACACCAAAAATGGGTTTTCCTTTGCCGACAGTCACTTACCTTGCTGAAAATTTATCTGGTCTGAAGATCTTCCATTCTCTTTCTTTCATTGATCGAGAATTGCCTTTTTTCCCTTTTTACTTCCTTTCGATCTTTGATCGGGAAACCTTCCTTTTCTTTCTTTTGTTCTTTTCTTTATTTTCATCTTTTTTCTTTTTCTTTCTTTCCATTTCTTCCTTTTCTTTCTTTTCACTTCTCCTTCCCCATCCCTTTCTTTGGGAAATCGGGTTTTAGCATTCTATTCGCTCTCCCTTGAGGAGATTCCGCTGTCCTTTGCTTCGGGGAAGGAATGAGGATTCTTTTTTATAGGCCAAGGTTCAAAAAGTCTAAGGTTGTGTTTCAATGGCGTCTTTTATCGTGGGAACCCAATCTTGATATCTGGGGCAAAACAAATTTGGGTGTCAAGGTGTCGGTCTCGGGCCGAACTCCCATATTACTCCACAAGGCACACGTGACAATGATGATTTGAAAACAACGTGCAAAATTAGTCATGGCTACAGCCAGGTGGGCACTTAAGCATCCCATTTATGGCATTGTGATACTACGGTTGGGAATTTACACAAACAGACCCAACGTTTCCAAGTTATGTTCTTTCATCAGTTCAATGAATTCATCCATTCTTATCTCGGTTATTCCAGAAACTAAACTCTTAGCGTCAGTCCCTTGTTCCCAGAAGATACGTTTTCTCTTTACGAATGATTTATACTTCTTAACTATAACATGTCGACCTTCGCGGTCTTTCTTTCTTTTTCCTTTTTGTTTCATTTTTATATATTCACAAAATTATACACCTATGGTCCTCTATGAAGAAATTTTCTTTGTATATCTACACTCTTGTACATAACAAACTCTTTCTGTATATGCATTGGAACTCTCTCTCTTCACGTCACACGATCAAACCCTATTTACATTCAAAGATCTTTTTCGTTTTTCTCAACACACACCTATGGTTCATACAAAAGTTTCTTTATATACATTCGTTGCTCACACCCACAGGGATTTCTTTTCACACATTACTTACACACGCAAAAATCCTTCTATATGTATTTTTCTTCTACATACATATATGAGAAACATTTTTCTTTTTCTTTATATACGTAGACATTTTATTCACAACGCTTCTTTCTTTTTATCATGATTTTGGTTCATTCATTTTTTTTTATTTTGGACGACGTTCCTAAAAGTGAAAAAAAAACTACACGATACCAGAACTTCAACAAACACTATTGACAACAACAAAGTAAACATTAACATAACAGTTCAAACGATATGTATGTACAAAACAAAAGTCAGTCAAAACAAAACAAGCGTTAGTTCCTCAGTTAAACAAAAGATAGCATACAAATGATAAATGATGGAACATACAAATTTGGGGATCCCACGGTCATGTGGCTCCGCATGCCCCTGGACTTTTGGGTCATGGTAACAAAAGGTGGGGTGGTCGACAAAAGCAGGGCTTTTGCTCCTACGTATCCTCCATTTGTGATGAGGAACTCAGACCTACGTAGTTCTTGCTAACTGTGAGACTAAAAATAGTCTCGGTGTTTTCTTCACTAAAATGCGAACATGCTTTAGTAAAGAGACAAAAATTCCAACTGATCAGAGCAACATATGCTTCTTTTTTTTTTTGATGAAAAATGATGTGTCTATCGGGGAAGGAGAGTATGCTGATGAAAATTTCTCGTAACCATAAATGAGATTTTGGATGTTAGCATTTCGTTTCTAAACGACCATTTAGAGGAAACATCAGGTCCAACAAAAATAGGAGAAAATCACTCAAAGTGTATCAATCTCACAGGTAAGTGTTTTATCCTAATTCCTAACCATAGATATGTCATGACTTGACTTTGCAAATCATTTCCTATCAAATCAAAGATTATATGTATGATCATGGATCAATAGGACTTTCCTTGGGTATGGGTTCTTTTGGTGGGAAATTTGGCTTTGAGTGTTTTTGGGCCTTTTCCTTTTCTGTTTTTGTTTAGTGCGGGACGAGAAAGTCGCTAGCGTACAAGATTTTGGTTGACAATCAAAGGGAGAGGACCACTTTAGGTCGTGGTTTCCTTTTTCCCTTTTTTTTGTTTATTTGGTGACAATTCTGTATTGTTCAGATATTGTCTGGTCTAAAGACCTTTCTGCATGTTTCTTCTGTTTTCTTCTGATCTTTGATCGGGAACTTTGTTTCCTTTTTTTTTTGCTTTCTCCCACTCTTTGATTGGGAATTTTTCTCTCTTTTTTTTTTGTTGTTTTCCGAGGGCAAGGATTGACATTCTCACCTTGGGTCAAGGTTTATGATAAGTTGGGATTTTGGCTCAAGGCTTGTAGAACGACTGGTCATGATATATGTCAGGGTTTGGCCAGCGGTTCGGGGATAAAGGGGATGTCCTACATTATTTCCATGATACACATGCAACAATGATGATTAGGAAATTTTATGCAAAACTAGTCATGCATGCACCCATGTGGACACTCAAGCATCAAGTTTTTATGGTCATGTGACACTAGGGCTCAGGATTCATTTTCCCTATTTTAAGTCAACCCAGTGTTTCCAAAATATGTTCTTTTATCAAATCATTCATCCGAGTCCATTTTGGGCGTTCGGAAAATTTTCACAGCATTCACTCTTCAGGTGTATACACATTTTTTTTTTCAGAAACTGGTTAAGATCAGTAAAATCTTTCAAAGAAAAGTTGGAAATTATCTTTTTCACAAGCATGTTGTTTTTTAGCTAGACAACTTTTATTTTTTATTTTTTTCTTATTTTCTATTTTTTTTTCTTCCTTCTTATTCTTTTCTCTTCAAGTGTGAGGTATGACTACCTTCCGAGCTTGTGCTTGTTCTATTTAAATTCTTAGGATCATGAGCAACTAGGTGTGTCCTGCTATGACTTGAGAAACAAAGGTGATTAAATAACAAGCAGAGATTTAAAAGGTACTAGGTTGCCTCCTAGTAGCGCTTCTTTAACGTCTTGAGGTGGTCGCGTGATGGCTTGTCGGTCACGGACCTAGTACTTTGCTTACCTTTGGCTTTGGACTTGGTCGCCTATTGGTCGGCCATGGGTCGTAAGCAACGCTCTAACCTTTTTGTGGATGAGCTGAGGTGAACTTTAGAGGTGATGGCGGAACGTTTGTTGCCCGCTGCCGGCCATCCCCAGGCTGCTGTGGTGTTTCGCCCTGCGCCCGCCTGGGGACGTAGTACTTCTTGATGAAAGCTCGATTAGTAGGGGACCTGATGACCTTGCTGGGGGTGACAGACACTCCGTAGAACTGACAAAGGCCCGTAATTAGAGCTTGGCAACTCCAAGACCCTGTTGGACTTCTTCGGGTCCATTGGGTGTCTTGCGGGCACGATCCCTACAAACAATAAATGAAATCAGAAATCAGTTGAGCGATGTGCATACTTACCTATGTCATGATGACGTGACCTTGTCGGGGGGAACGGGCACCCTGTAGGACTATAGAGGCCCGTAACCAGAGCTGTAAACCCCAGGGCCCTGTTGGACTTCTCCGGGTCCACTGGGTGTCTTTGTGGGTGCGATTCCTGCAAACAATAGATGGTATCAGAAATCAGTTGAACCATATGTATACTTACCTATGTCACGATGGCATGACCTTGCTGGGGGAACGGGCACCCTGTAGGATTGACAGAGGCCCGTAACCAGAGCTGGAAACCTAAGGGCCTTGTTGGACTTCTTCGGGTCCACTGGGTGTCTTGTGGGTGCGATCCCTACAAACAATAGATGACATCAGAAATCAATTGAGTCACGTGCATACTTACCTATGTCATGACGGCACAGACCAACTGATACATCTACAGGGGGAGATTGGCATTGTGGTCGCTGGGCAGAATGTTGCTAAATAGCAATGTCATCCATGTAAGAGTGGTCATGTTGGTGCGCATGATCCGCACTCGTCTTTTTGCAGCGGCACGGGGGAAATCTTGCCCCGGTATGCATAGTAGATGCGTGATAGCCTCCCTTTCTGGATGTGCTCGCACAGTTGGTTGCCCTCCAATGTCAGGATGTGGCCCAGGAACTGATAAAAGGAAACTACTGGCCCTTTAACCGGGAGCGCAAGTCTCGGTTAAGCATCTAAGGGCAAAGGACCTTATATTCTCCTAAGGTGTGGATATGGAGCACACTGAAAATGAGGACGCGTAGCCCTCTAAAGGCGAGGGCGTGCAGCCCTCTGCAGGCGAGGATGTGCAGTCCTCTGATGGCGAGGACATATAGTCCTCTAAAGGTGATAGGTACTAGTACCCAAGGGTCCATCTTTATGAGAAAGCAAGAGATTGACTCATCGAGAGGGCCGGTCATCCAACATGATTGGACATGAGATGTAGGAAATCTATGCAGTTAACATGATTTTTAGGGATGCAGACGCATGCAACCTTTGTCGTGAAATTTGGTAATGCTGACCTCATATGAAACAATGCAATGCAATGGAAAGTTTGTACAATGTTCATGACATTCTTTCCCTATTTTGTGATTTTGATTTTGATTTAATTTTTGGAAGACACAGATTGACTGTCCTTTTGAAAAAGGTGATAATTCATGCAACTTTATCCTATCTTTGCAAACCTCTCCGGGAACTTCCTAAGAGTGTATGTTCTGTTTGATTTAGTCACTTGTCCATTTTGGAGTGACGACAATGGAGCCGTTTGACGTTTAATCAATCTATTGAAATTCCAGGGCTTGTCTCCCTTTTTTTTCTTGTTTAAAAACATCGACGGGTGAGAACTTTTGATCTGCCCCTATGTTCACTTGAGGCTCATGAACGATGCCCCTTATTGCCCCAGTGTAAGGCTTTGGGGTACCAATTGTTTTCTTTTGTCATGACCTTGTAGCTGGGAACCTATTGGGTGAAAACTTCTAATCTGCCCCTAGGTTCGCTTGAGGTTTTTGCATGGTGCCTTTCGTTGCCCCAGTGTAGGGCTTAGAGGTACCAATTGTTGTCTTGTTTTCACAACCTTGTAGTGAGGAAGAATGAAAGAAGCAGTTGATTCTTGCAAAAAGAATTTTCCAAGGACGAGAAATAGTTGAAGGATTTTTCAGTTGATGGATTAAGTCAAATGACTCCTATGTAGAAGCAAGATGTTTTGATGTCTTAATGATGCTAAAGGATCAAGTGCTTCTAAGTTTTATTCAAGACAAGAATCCAAGAAAATCAAGATATATGATCAAGTTGATCTCTAGAATCTTTAGGAAGAAGTTTCTAAATTGAAAAAACAAAAGGTTTGACCAAAGAATTCCATCATTTCAAATTGAGATTTGCTCTCTGGTAATCGATTACCAGCAGCTGAAAATGTTTATAACAGTCACTAGAAATTTGAATTCAAAATTTATAACGTATAATTGATTACACATGGATGGTAATTGATTACCAGCAGTTTATTGAACGTTTTAATTTAAATTTTAAAGCCTGTAATTGATTACACAAGTCTTGTAATCGATTACCAAAGGGGATTTTCAGAAAATAATTTCCAAGTGTCACATCTATTCAAATGTTTTATGAATGGCCATCAAAGGTGACTTGGAAACACGAATTTAAAGGGAGTTTTCATTGCCCAAAAAGTTTTATCCTCTCAAAAGATTAAGAGTTTTTCTGAACTGAAATGTCTTATCCCCTAAAAAAGATTCCTTGGTCAACCACTTGTATATTCAATAAGGAATTTTGATTGATCTTCATTGTACAATCTATCTCTTTTAAGAGAGATCTCTTCTTCTCTTCTTCTTATTTTTGAAAAGGGATTAAGAGACCGTGGGTCTCTTGTTGTAGAAGATTCCTGAACACAAGGGAAGGGTTGTCCCTGTGTGGTTCAGACTTTGTAAAAAGAGTTTTACAAAGAGAATGGAAAATCTCAAGTGGGTTGCTTGAGGACTGGACGTAGGCACGGGAAGTGGCCGAACCAGTATAAATCAAGTTTGCATTCCTCTCTTCCCTTAAACTTCTTTTATTTATTGCTATTTATCTTTTGCTTTAAAGAAGTTTATTTTGAATTGTCTTTTGAGTAATTCATGTTTAAGGGTGCATTGTTAATCTGAAAAGAGAGAGTGAAAGTTTAATTGGGGAATAATCTTTGTATCTTAATTCAACCCCCCTTTTTCTTAAGGTAACTGAGGCCATTTGTCCAACATCCTATTCTTGATAACTCACTTCTCTCTAAAAAGACAAACTTTCCGGAATGATAAAATGAGGTCACATGAACGTCTTGAAAACACAGTCAATCAAATGCTCTCTTTTTTTTTTGAACCCTTTTTTTTATTTTTATTTTTATTTATTTGTTTTGAACTTTACTCGTTGTTTTACGGCACCCCCACCAACGTGCAAGACGAGTAATCTCTGATTGAATGGTCTTGGAAGTCCAAACTCAGGAGCACAGGTCGCTTGAGCAAATAGACCAATGGCTTGCACCCAATTCCGGTGAAAGTTGAAAATCCTGATGAGTCATTAGAGACATCTAACAACAGCTTTCAAAATTGCCCCATGTGTGGAATCTCTTGTCAATGTCAGGATTTACACGCGATTCTCCTCAAATTTCAGCCAGCCCGCATCAATTAGACCTTGCACCTTACGCTTCAGAGCCCTACAATGCTCAATGGAACGCCCCGGGGATTCTCCGTGACAAGCACACGTTGCATTCGAATCGTATTCTCAAAGAAATGGAGGTTGATGAACCTTGGCTGGGGTTATGGCTACCATTGAGTTATCAAGTAGATATGGGAGCAAATTAGCATAGGACACTGGAATTGGGGTGAATTCTACAGGCTTTTTCATTGCAAAATTCATTTCTTGGTTGGTGCTTTGGTTTATGCTAAAGGTGGTGTTTGTCATTGGAAGTGCGGTAGGTAGGCTTTGTGGTTGATTTTAGGGATGACCTTTGTGGATAACTGGGTGGTGGGTAAGGAGATGGGTTGTTATTGGTTGAGTAATGACATTGTTGGGTTGGTGGGAAACTTGGCCATATAGGAATGGCAGCCACAACATGGGTTTCTCCCTCATTCTCATCCTCTTCATTTGCCCCAGTTTTTATCAAAGCAGGATGATCAAATTTTCCTCTTTTCAGACCCACTTCGATCCTTTTGCCGGCAAAGACAATATCCGCAAAGCTGGAAGGTGTGTAACCCACCATTTTCATAGTAGAATACTGGTAATGTGTCTACCATTACGATTATCATCTCCCTTTCCATCATTGGGGGTGCCACTTGGGCTGCCAGATCCCTCCACCTTTGGGCCTATTCTTTGAAAGATCCGTGCCCCCTTTTTGCATATGTTCAGTAATTGCATCCTATCCAAAGCCATTATACTGACACTGCCTAACGAAGGCAACCATTAGGTCCTTCCTAGCATGGGCTCGGGAAGGTTCCAAGTTAGTGTACCAGGTAACAGCTACCCCCAGTAAGACTTCCTTGGAAGGAATGTATCAGCCATTTCTCATCTTTTGCGTATGCCCCCATCTTCCGACAATACATCTTTAGATGGTTCTCGGGGCAAGTAGTCCCCTTGTACTTGTCAAAGTCCAACACCTTGAAATTGGGAGGGGTGATGATATTGGGTACTAGGAACAACTCTTCTAGGTTAGCAAAGGCATAATCTTCACCTCCTTTAATGGCCCTGAGCATTTTCTTTAGATGATCCAACTTTCCCATTTCTGCCATAGCATGAGGGTTTTTACTTGTTGTGGAATGCAAGAGGTGTAGCTGGGGGTGATACTGAGGGCCCTCCAAAGGGTTTTGTAGGGGTATACCACTAATTGCCTGCCCTTCAGTGGCATATCCGAGGCAAGGCTCGAAGTCGGCTAGATTGTGGTGGGGCATTTCATGTGTCTCACCCATGGGTTGAGAGACATGTGCATGATCAGTTTGGGGTTGTCGGCTCTCAATGAATATGGGAGTGGAGTTATTGACATTCCCACTGGGAGTGTACGCTACATTGGGTGGTGTATAGTTGGGAGGAAAGCCATGTGGCGGGAAGGCGTGCTTGTTTTGACTTTGCGCATAATGGGGGCCGCCCGTACTTCCCAAATCTTTGCCTACCATAGCTGAGGTTGGATGATTCATTTGGTTGAGGCCCGATGGGGGCATCGGGTTCACCTTAGCAACAACGTTGGTAGCGGCAGTTGCAACCGCATTGGCTTCCATTATCTTCTTCACGCTCATCATGGCCTCCATCATTATGGCCATTTGCTCTTTCATGGCCTCCATGTTGGGCCTTCATCTGCTCTTGCACCTCCTCTACTTCACCCATTACTCTACTTCTAGCACGGGTTCGGTAAGGGCACCGTAAAGCGTGTTCTTTTCCTTTTTTATAACAATGATTAAATTTTTTTTCAAGGAAGGAATGCAATGAACAACATGGATGTATGTGAATGATGCACAGTTGAAGTATTGCGAATCTTTACGCAGGATATGGGGTTGAATCAATTTAGATTTTCAACATGGTCCATGACATCTTCGTCAAGGTGAAACTGGAAGTAACAAGGACATTAACAGTCCTAAATGTGTTTGGCAGTAGACGAAGCAATGATGTAACACAATCCATCTTTTGCCCCAACTTTTGCAAGATGGTTACTTCCATACTTCAACTTGACTCGATGAATCTTTTCGTAAAAGCACGAGCTTGGTTCAACCCCATAACCCAGGGAATGGCAATTTTGATCGCCAATACTTCAACAACATTTCATAGGGATGAAAGATTCGGGAATACGCATGCTATGTATGGAAAATGTAATTATGAGATTGAGATGCCCGAAGAGACATCCTTTCTTAATTAACCACACATTAGGTACCATGCTCAATCATTTTGTTTTGTTGTTTGTGTTTTTTTTTTAATTTTAGAAATGGGTTTATGATCCCAACATGGTTGGCTCATGGTACCTAGCACATGCAACTAAGAATGCATCATGAATTTTCATGCTTCCCCATTTTTTTGTTTTTGTTTTGTAGAGGAAGGCACAAGGATCATGTATGAGCAAACATGTAAAACAAGAAGGTATGTAATTTGTAGATCAAAAAGACAGTGAACGCATATGCATGATGATGCAATGACTCATGCAAAATGTGAGGCTGAAATATGATAACGGACAAATGCAGGAACGATATGTTCATTATGATGCCATGAAGAGATGCTTATGCGAGGCACGATATGAATGCATTTTACAGACACGAGAGCCCGGAAAGTTATCTCCTCTTACTTGCACACTTGGGGGTGCAGTGCCCCATGTGTACAGTTAAGAAGGTGATATGGACCTTCCAACCTCCCATGACAAAAGAGGAGACCAACAGACAACGCGTGCGTGACGACATGACGCAGACGTGCAAAAGCATAACACGGGGATGTACACAACATGACAATATCCACAAATAATCGTACAACAAAGGCGTACATGACATTTAGGTCTACATGCATGGCAGTGTTAAAAATGGGGCGCAGTGTGTTTGCTCCGTGCCCCTATTTTAGGGACCTATAGGACAATATCTAGGGGTCTCTAATAACTACTCCCCAACAATTCATAACTCACACGGCTATTTTCTAGAGGTATCATCACTCAAGATAATAATATTGTGGCGGTATGGAATACCAGCGACAACACATTATAAAGAGAGAAAGCTCTAGACGAGGTTTCACTATTATCAAGCAAGTCGGAGACCTAGCATGATGATAGATTCACCTCCACTCCTTAAATTCCCATGAACCCGGGTGTAGGGCCCCTTTTTTTACTCAAACCCGTGGGTGCTTAGTGTAAAAATGTGAAAAAAGACAGCAGTTATTACACTTTACACAGTTCAATAAATGCACACACGAGGTTTCATAATTCCGCAATTCCTTAGAATAGGCCTAACTCACAAAAAATCCCCAGTGGAGTCGCCAACTGTCGCAACGTGCCCTTTTGCGGGCGAGCGAGGCGAGGCGAGGCTCACGGGTGCGCTTTCCAAAAGAGGAAAAGATGTGCGGAGTCGCCACCAATGTTTATTTGTGGAAAACGTCGGGAAAACCGAAGGAAACCAGTCAAAATGAAAATTCTAAGTTTGGGAGTTGTATTTACGTTTGAGGAAGGTATTAGCACCTCTCACGTTTGTCTCAAAGGACAACAACCTATTTTTTAGAATTGTGGAAATTGTATTACCTTAACTTTTATTTCTTTTTATTTTTTCAGGTCGACAAAAGCGGGGCTTTTGCTCCTACGTACCCTCCTTTGGAGAGGAAATCAGACCTACGTAGTTCTTTCTTAAGAGTGAATCAAGCGATTCTTTTTACTTGAATTGTGATCACTTTTAAGGCGTTGGACCTTAAAAATGATCCTTTTTACTTGGTAAGAAACTGAAATGATAAACTTTCAAACCCTATTTTTTGTGGACGAGCTTGACTAGGCGAGTTGATTTTAGCCTTAGTTTCACTTTAGTTATTAGTCAATCCAATTAAGAATGAGAAATCCCAAAGAGAAAACGTCCGATTGATTTTTTTTTTCGCTTCATTTTACTAAAAGATATTTTTTATTATTATATTATTATTTGACCTCTTTCTTGATTTCCAACGTGGTTACGGCACGACCGAACGGTCGGAATTCATTTTAACCGAAATTAACGGATGATACAATTCAAATGATCGGTGTAAATTTATTTTATTTTTTGATTAGGCGAGAAATGACTTAAATAAATGACTGAAGCACGTCAAAAGGGGGTATAGAAAGCGAATGAAAACGAGAATAAAAATACATGAAACAAAATGTGGACCACCACGGGTACATAGAATGAATTGAAAAGCTCGGTTTGGGGTACTTACCAGTTGAAGACTGAAGAAAACGAAGAACGAACGATGAATGTCGAAGAGCGGTTGAAAATCTTCGCGTAATTAGTCACGGAAACGTTACGGAAGCGCCTCGGCTCGGATTTTATTCACGGAAACAATTTTTCTCAGCAATTTCGAGAGAATAAGAAGTGCCAAGAAGGCTGAACCCCTGCTCCCTTCATTCCTCCCCCTATTTATAGCAAAATAGGGGAGGAGCTTGTCACCCAGCTCGCCCAGGCGAGCAAGGTTGCTTCCTCTAGAAGCAACAGCCTTCTGGAGGAAGAATCTGGAAGGCCCAAGTGGGCTTGAGTGCTATTTGTACCCCCCCTTTTTACTAAATGCACCCCTTTACCTTTTTTTGGTAATTCTTTTTCTGTAACGTTACGAAACTTTACGAATTTTGTAACGATACTTATTTTCCTTCCGCAAGGTTACGAATCCTTAAGGATTATGTATTTACTCTTTTTTAGCTTTCGAAGAAGTGACAAAAACTCACGAATTGCGAAAAACACCTCCTTTCGATTTCCGTCACATTATGGAATTTTCACGGATCGCGTAAGCCTGCTTCCTTTTGATTTTAGGCACGTCTCGGGACTTCACATATTGTGCAACAAAGGGTGCCAAGTATCTTGAAGCGGCCAATCAAAGGTTGTATATCATCAAATAATAATCCCCGGACGAAATTAGGGTATGACACCTAGATTGTGAGAAAGACTCCCACATACAATTGTTTGTACTTTTGTTCTTATCCTCTTGAATCAGAACATGTCACGTAACCTTATCTCTTGTTGTGTTGTGAGACAAAGATCATTTCAAGGACTCAATACTATCCCGTAACGGATCCTTACTAAAGTCTATAAATGGCAGATTCTACCCAAAAATCATGATGACAAAATTATTATGAAAAAGAGAATAACTCTAAAGCAAAATTATGTAGAAATCACTAGACAATTCATTTAAGCTTTCATTGTTTATCCTTTGCTAAGCAAAGTTATCTTGTATTTGAGTTTTATTGTTTATCCACTCATTGAGTGTTATTGAATACTTGTATTCATTCAAACTATTGTTTGTGAAAGCCAAAGTGGCTTGGTGATCAACAATATTTGAGTTTTCCTAGATTCAGGGAGTCTAAGATAGTGTCAAAAATGGCTAGAAGAATACTTGTATAGCCAGAAGTGGCAGAACAAAATACAGAATACTTGCTTTGTAATCAAATTTTGATTAATGAAACCATTTACTGTTATGTAAAGGAGAATGGAATGTAGCTATGTTTGAGTGAACCAGTATAAATTAAGTGTTTCTATGTCTCTTAATGGTTTTATTAAGCATTCTCTTAGCATTTTTTGTCATCCTTTTTAAATCAAGTGTTTGCTTGAAAAACTATTTTAAAACCTTATTTTACATAGTTACTAGATGATTAAACTTTTTTTTTTTTTTTTTATCAAAACTCATTTCTTTTCAGTGGACGACTTAATACACACATATGTCTGAACCTGTGATAAACATTTTAAAACTCATTTTTTTAATTAACATGCTATTCAACTCCCTTCTAGTGTAATTGTTATTATTTCAAGGATGCTGGTGGGATCCAATTTACCTTAGCCTTTAGTTTTCTCCAATAGAGCTACTAATAGAGCAATTGATTTTTTTAGCTCATTTTACTTTTCAACGTAAGGAGAAATATTGGATTACCAATTAGCTCTCATTGTATCAAATGATGTTGTTGGATCAAAGAGTTTGGAGACTTGAAGATTAGTCTTAGGTTCTTTTGGTTTTTATATTTTGCAATGCCAAACTAATTTCTAAAAATGTGGCACTTGTATTGGTTGCTCTTATACTAGGCATGGTTGAGTGTTTTAGACTTAGTTATCTTTATCCATGCTTAGTGGTTGTCAAAGAAGATAAATGATTTGATCTCAAAGTTTCTAAGAAGCAATAAGTTCAATCACTGTGTAATAGATTATCAAGTTTAAGTAATTAATTACAAAATATTAGAACAAGCAACAAAACTTACTTCTCTTGAAATATTGACAAGTTTTACTGAATTAATAGTTACCAAGTTTTGTAATCGATTACCCAAACTAGTTTCCGAAAAAGGGTGTCTCTGTAGCTCGAAATAATCGATTACATAATTGATTAGATTGCGCCTGAAAACTTAAAAGCTCTATTTTTTCAGAATAATCGATTACCACAGTTGATAATCGATTATTCTAGAAAGCATATAAGCATGAGAAGCTCTCTGTGAAACGAGATAATCGATTACCCCATCTTGTAATCAATTATCAAGTTTTTGGAAATGCAAAACAAGAGGGATTTGAACGAATTAATCGATTATCCCATTTGTTAATTGATTAAATATGTTTTTTCTGTTAAAATCTGTATATATCCTCTCTTGTTAATTCTCATTAGTGACTCTTGATCAGATCTTATCTTTTGAAAATGCTTTCTAAGAGTCATCTAAGGGAACCACTCCGCATCTTCAATGAGAGATTCATGATGATCAAGATTCTTTCATTCTTCATCATGGTTTGAGCAAGGAAAGAAAGGCTTGAAGATATTGTGATATGCACATTCAGGTGTATTCAATCCTATTTCAATTTCTTTCTAGTTTTTTTTTACCTTGATTAGGGTTATCAAGGGTTTATGTGAGTTGATAGGATTTCAACTCCTAATATTTCTCTTGTAGGATTCAAGAGAATAGTAGATTTTTTATGAAATTGTGTGTGCATAGTGTTTCTACTTGATTATCTAATAGTAGAAGTTCTAATGAGTTAAAAAAATCTTTATTATCTTGTTTAATAAAACTTGATTACCTGAGGGATTGGTTTTAATTGAACTTTAAAGAACATATTGGTAAATATTTAAAAAGAATTTATTCTACCCCCTTCTAGATTCCTGCTTATTCCAACAAATGTTAGGCATTTGGCCTTTGTTTTTGAATGAAAGGCAATGTTTACATAAAAAATATCTTATATGGATTATGATAAAATAGTCTTAATTATATTTTTGATTCCTAAACTTTTTGAATGTTTTACTTTTATTTCCTAAATATTTTATATGGATTATAATAAATTCTTTGTTAACTGTTTAAGTCCATGTTAAATAATATTTATGTTGGTAGTCCAATAGTATTTTATATGGATTATAATAATGTTAGCTTATGAAGTAATATTTATGTTGATAGTCCAATAACTTATCATGTTAGCAAGGAATTAAACAAGATAATCATATGTATTTTTTTTAAACACTTAGATAGATTGTCAAAGTCAGACAAGTTGATGGATTAAAATCACAAAAAAGTAAACATGGTTGTACCATCTAACTCTTTATGTAACATTAACAAGTAACTCCTAATATGTCTACCACGTTGTCAGCTACCGTTGTTACTTGACAACATGAACTAAAGATTAAAAAAAATGTAAATTATACTCGCACCCCCTGTGTTTTTCTCAAATTGCATCTGATATCCCTCCCTCTTTTTACATTCCTTTTATCCCCCTTCTGTTAACGTCGTCAACTAATGTCAATTTAAATATATGAGTAGACGAAATTGCCCTGACATCTTTGTTACACTCGCACCCCTTGTGTTTTTCTCAAATTGCACCTGATATCCCTCCCTTTTTTACATTACTTTTACCCCCCTCCTTTTGTTAATGTCATTAACTAACGTCAATTGGAGTATGTGAGCAGACGAAATTGCCCTAACATCTTTGTTAAATACTCAATAACATATTAACAATTGACCCTGTGAATGAACCTTTCTTAAGGCAATAATACTTTTTCCATTAATATTTGACTCTTATTTCATTGTTGTTAAAACTTGAAGAAGATGCAGCTCTTGATTGAGACATTATATCAAACACCTAGCCATCAAAAATAAATATTTCAAAGAAAGGAGTTAAAAACACAAATGCATGAGAAAAACACTAAAATTTGAAGCAAAGGACCATGTTCAATCAATAGGCATTGTTGGGAACACGTCCAACAAAAATGCAGCAACCAAATGACCCAACATGCACCAAAAAAATTGAACTAAAAAGAAGAAGAAGAAGGAATGAAGGAAGGATGTTAAGACATGCGTACCAACAAGGTGGGTTCACATCTAATTAGAGAAAAAATAAAAAGAAGGAAGAGTATTAAAATATTTTCAGGTTGAAAATGGTGTCATATCTTTTATGGAGTTAAAAGGAAGAAGATGAGAATATTTTATACATAAATTCTCATTAAAAGTCATGTGATCAACATGTGTCTATTTTCTGTTAAATTATTAAACAGTGTTTAAACATGTGTTGATTTCATAAAATATCGCTTGAGATCTTCTCAAGGTCCAACGCCTTAACGATTCTCTCCGCTTTTCATCAAAACATCACTTGAGATCGTTTCAAGGTCCAACGCCTTAAACAACTTTTGTTCGCAATTAAAATTAATCTTTCAAAAAACGTAAAATTAGTGTAACACATAAACTTTCAGACTTAAAGAACTACGTAGGTCTGAATTCCTCATCGCACTTGAGGATACGTAGGAGCAAGGGCAACACCTTTGTCGACCCGAAAAAATAAAAATATATAAAAAGGAAAAATACACAATTTTCAAGTCATGATTTTGCACACTCGATTAAAGGCTGTCGTCCCTTGTGATGGATGCATGGGGTGCTAATACCTTCCCCGCAATAAACAACTCTCGAACCCTTATTCTTAAAATTTGCAGACCCCTTTT
The DNA here is from genome assembly GCF_000004515.6 of Glycine max. NCBI lineage: Eukaryota > Viridiplantae > Streptophyta > Magnoliopsida > Fabales > Fabaceae > Glycine > Glycine max. The sequence goes on from NC_038254.2 coordinate 28,454,469, forward strand.
TGGTTTTTCTAGCGTTTTCCTCGAATAAATGTTAGTGGCAACTCCGTCGCGTTCTCCTTTTTGGAAGACGCACCATTGTATCTCGCCTCGCCTTTCTGCCGAAGGGTAGGTTGGGATAGTCCCTTAATGTACCTACGAGATGAATTATATATTCATCATTAGAGAAAATGGAGATGGGTTTTTTAGGCTTCATAACCATAAATCGAACGGTACACTTGAGATGTCCCTTAATATGGCTCCAAGATGAATATATTAGGTTGAAATGTCCTTTAAAGTGGTATGGTTGAAATGATATTGAAATGTCCCTTAAGGGACTGTCCCAACCTACCCTTCGGCAGGAAGGCAAGGCGAAAAACCAAAGGTGCATCCTCTCATGAAGAAAACGTGTAGGGTCGCCACCAACGTTTATTCGAGGAAAACATTAGAAAAAATGAAAAAGACGAAGGTCTGTGGATTTTGAAAATGAAGGTTCGAGAGTTGTTTATGCACGGGGAAGATATTAGGACCCACGTGCCCGTCACAAGGGACGACAACCTTTAATCGAGTGTGCAAAACATGACTTCAAAATTGTGTATTTTTCCTTTTTATATTTTTTATTTTTTGGGGTCAACAAGGGTGTTGCCCTTGCTCCTACTATCCTCAGGTGCGATGAGGAATTCAGACCTACGAAGTTCTTTAAGTCTGAAAGTTTATGTGTTACATTGATTTTATGTTTTTTGAAAGATTGATTTTAATTGCGAACAAAAGTTGTTTAAGGCGTTGGAACTTGAAACAATGCTCTAAACTTTGAAAAGTGGAGAGAATCATTAAGGTGTTGGACCTTGAAATGATCTTAAGTGATGTTTTGATGAAAAGCGGAGAAAATTGTTAAGGCGTTGGACCTTGAAACGATATCAAGTGATATTTGATGAAATGAAGAATTTTATGAGTTGGTTTTATTTTGGTTTTTCTTATTAACCTTCAATCTTTTTAAAGATAACTTGCGGCACTAATGATCGGTTAAAACTTACTTTACAAGAAGAAAATGAGATTACTGATGATAGAAGAAGGAGATGAAGATGCACAAAACAAGAAAGAAGACCCCTAAGAGAGCATAGATCGCATTCATATCCTTAAAGCAAAAACTAACCGGATGACAAATGAAGAACGATGTTGGACCTAGGCCTCGTTTTTCTCTTCTTTCTTCTTCTTCTTCTCCCTGATTTCTCTCAATGCTGGACCTTGGAACCCTTTACTCAGCCTCCCTCATGCCTATTTATAGCAAAAGATGGCATTAGGGGTCATGGCAGCTCGTGTAACACCCTGAAATATTACTAGTTGTAAATCGATGTTTAATTGTATTTATCATGTTATTTGACTATATAGTTTACTTGAATGAGTTGAGGTATGTCTTGAATTAGTCATGTGTGAATTTCTTGATGCGGGTGTTGAGTTATGTGGAGTTTTGTTGACATAAGTTGAAATTATGAGATTTCAAATTTTACCTAAACCTAGTTCAGTAAAATCGCGATCCCATATTCGTTAACTATTGGATCGTCTTCAAATTTTGTCTGGTGCTTCCAAAGACATGTTTACACAGTCTGACCATTGGGATTTTGAAAATAAAAAATTTTGGTCTCTCGCTAAGAGAGAATGGCGCGCTAAGCGCAATTCCAACCAGAGAGGGAATTGCACTGAGCGAGCAGGGGCGCACTAAGCGCAATTCCAACCTGAGAGGGAATTGTGTTGAGCGAGTTTTGGCCCGCTAAGAGAGCCCTAGTGCAGGGGGGGTTGCGCTAAGCCCAAATAATCGTGCTAAGCACGAAAATTGGACTCCGGCTTAGTGAGATAAGCTCACTAAGCGAGATCTACAGATTATAAATACGTTTCTCAGCGTGAAAAACACGATTTTTCACTCTCCTCTTCTCCAAAACGTCACCCAAATCCTAAAACCTCATTTTTCCACCACCCACAACCACCGGTGGCCGTTGCGAGCTGCCGTTGCTTGCTATTGAACCCCCACACCAAGAGGAATACTTTAATTGGAGCGGAATCCTCAAAATCCTCCTCAAGGATTCGGTGGAGAAAATCCCCCAATCCTCCATTTCATAGCTTCTCCGAGGTAATCTTGATTTCTAAACCCTTTTCCTAGTTAGTTTGAGTTCCTCTTATTGTCTCTTGTGTGTTGGATACTATAATAGGGTATTTTCCACTTCCTTTGGAAAAACCCTAGAGAATGAGACATTGTAAAAAGTTATCTTTTTACAACATTGATGTTATTTTTGTAACTTTCACTGAACCTCGGTCACATTGGCGTGATCAGAATTTCAAAATGATGTTTCCTTTATGTAGAATCCGAAACACCCCTCATCTCTTTATGTTTTGATAGGGGTATTTGACTCTGAATGTTTGTCATTACTTTGTTTCTGAAATCTATATTAAATTTCCTTCAGTTTGGCATATAGAGAATTGTGTTTGGACTGACAAGCATGAACGAGAGAAACCTCCGAGTGACGCAAAGAGGAATTGAAGGAGAGCTCACAATAGGTGAGGGGAGTTTATTATAATTTACCGTTTTTGATACCATAGTTGGGGGTCAGGGAATCATTGTTATCATCAAAACACCTTTGAATCACCTTTGATTCATCATGAAGCTTTGCTTCTACACAGTGTACTTGATGGTGCCCATGTTTCATATGTTGGATGTTGTGTATGTTCGTGGGGGGGGGGGTGCATTGACCTTGTCAGATGTTCCTGGTGGGGGAAAATCGAGTGGTTAAAGAGTTTTAAGCATCTTTGGCGGGGATGGATTAGGATCTTTAATTCATCCATGGTCATTGTACTTAATGGTGCCCATGTTTCATACTTCATATGACACGAAAATAGTATAAACTTTGCCAGTAAGTACTTGAAGTTCCTTGTGAGGAGGAATACTTGTACTAGAGGGTGTGTCACTCGGTTTGGAACTCCCTTGAGACTCAGGCTGATCACCGTGGGGGGGGGGGGGTTGCCTGTGCACGACAGAGTGGCCTCGACACTTACTACCTAGTTTTCCTAAGTGAGAGTGTCATGTGGACACGCTTAGGCTATTTCCTTGGGGATGGTACCACATTACATTTGAGAGTTGAGGTCAGGTGCATGTATCATACTGAGCATGATTGATTTGAAACTATGGACTAATGATGATTATTTGATGAGTGTGTGTTAGACTAGTGAATGTTTGTGTAAGCTTATGATATTTGTTAATGTTTTCTTCTAATTGTGGTTATTTAATCTTTGTATAGATTTCTTTTATATTAAACTCACCCTTGCAATTTTTGTATCGTGTGGTTGATACCTGTGATGATCGCGAACCCTTGTTTGTGGGAGCAGAATGACAACAGTAGGGTACAAGAAGTGAAATTCTTTTGTGGAGCCACTGAGCCGACATGATGACGTTGGGATTATTTTGGGGGAGCGTTGTGTTTTGTTAATCAACTCCTCCATAGCTAGTTCCACAATTCTTTTTTTTGAATTGAAGATGTAAATCACAAATTTAATTATATGTATGAACAAATTTACTTTTCATTATGTGAATTATGTGTACTAAGTTACTATACTAATATATATGTATTCACTTAAGTATTGGTGCGTTGTTTGGCGAATGTATATCGAGGAAAGAAGGAAAATTTACTTTCATTTTTTTATAAGAAAATTAACGGAGTTTTCATTTAAAATTTGAAATTTCTCACGGTTTAGAGTGGTGATATCGTAGCGATGAGGCGGGTCGTTACAGCTCGCCCAAGCGAGCTGTTGCTTCAACCTGATGTAACCTTGCTCGTCCAGGCGGGCTGGTTACTTCACCCTAAGCAATTTGGGGGCCCAGGCGAGCCAGAGGCTAGCCTGGGTGAGCCAGGGTTCAGAAAACCCCCTGAAATGACCCTTTTGCCCCTCCCTTTCAGTATCTTTCGCATTCTTGATCAAAACATTGAAGGATCATCTGTTTCACACTGTAACTGGAGTTCAACACCGTAAGTCGACTAACAAGGATCAAAAGATCAACAAACGATAGTCCCTGGACGAAATTAGGGTATGATAGATGTGCATGTTGGTTTTCAAGAAAAGTTGTGTTTTTAACTAATGGGATGTGATATATTTGTTATTGATGATTGAAATTGTAAAAAATGTTGTTGTTGTAATGATTGGAATTTTTGGGAAAAGTGATGCAATCCTACCCCCCAAGGACATTGGATAGAAGACTCCAAGAAGATTGAGCCAAAGATGCAAGAGAAGGCCCTAGGGTTCTTATGAGCCTTAGGATAGATTTCGGGCCCATGGGCTAAGTATGAGCCCACTTATCTTTGTAGATATTATATTAAGGTTTCATTAATTTTGGGACTTGTATTTAGGGCTCCATAATGTATGTAGGGTACCTTAGAAATATAGGATTTTCAGCCCTTGTATTTTAGGGCACCTAGACTAGTTTTTGTATTAGGGGTAGTTTTGTAATTTCACATGCACTAAGTGAATATTTAATGTGTGTGGTTGGACATAAATTTAATTGAATTGGTAGAAGCCCAATCCAATTAAATTTTTGAGGGGGAGGTGAGCATTTGCTTACTACACCCTATTGCCACATCATATAGTCACACTTTGTGCATGTCCTTCATGCTTTACATGCCTCATGACACCTAAGCACACTTAGTGGAGAATCTTGGAATTGATCTTGGATTAGTGGGCTGAACCATAACTAAAATTCACTAATCATAATTAGTGAAATTTTGGATCCACAAATTCAATTTCAAATTCAAGTGAAATTTGAATTGAAATTCAAATTTCCCTCCAATTTTGTGTGACACTTAGGCTATAAATAGAGGTCATGTGTGTGCATTTTTTTCAACTTTGATCATTTGAATATTAAACTTCAGATTTTAGAGCTCTTTTAGAGCACAAAATTTCCTGCTCTTCTCTCCCTCTCCCTTCATTCATCTTCTTCTTCCTCCAGGCTCTTATCCATGACCTCCTATGGTGGTGAGCTTTTTCTAAACTCATCTTCTCCTTGAAGTGGCGTCTCCTCTCTCTCTTCCTTCTCCATTCCGCTGCCATTCATCTTCCAAGAAGCAAAGGAATCCATTGATGAAGAAGATCCTAGGCCTACAAGCTCCGATGGAGCTTACATCAAAAAGTCTTATTTTTGGGAAAAGCTGCCCAAAATTTTATATTTGTTCTTCTATTTACTTCTTTCTTAAATTTTAAATGGGCATACGAGTTTGTTTTGAATACCATAGTTCTCCTCTTTAATTTAGAATTTTCCTTAAAATACCAGTCTCGTGATATTATGGATTGTTGTTGTATGAGGTTTATCTTGCCGGAAGACCTGGGGAATATGAATCCCAAGCATGAATTTATATGTATGGGTTGCAACCTGCCCTTCGGCGGGGGTGCGATGCGGGACTCGTGGATGCGTCTTCCAAGGAAGGAAAATGCACGGAGTTGCCACCAACGTTTATTCGAGGAAAACATCGGAAAAACCAAAATGGAAACGGTCGAGGGTCTGCATATTTTGAAAATGAGGGATCGAGAGTTGTTTACACACGGGAAAGGTATTAGCACCCCACGCGTCCATCACAAGGGACGGCAGCCTTTAATCAAATGTGCAAAGTCATGACTTCAAGTTTGTTTTATTTTCCCTTTTTTTTATGTTTTTAGCTTTTTGGGGTCGACAAGAGCGGAGATCTTGCTCCTACGTATGCTCAATTGCGATGAGGAACTCAAACCTGTGTAGCTTTTTAAGTCTAAAATTTTGTTGGTTAAATAGTTTTTATCTTTTTTGAAAGATTGATTTTAACTAGACAAAAGTCGTTTAAGGCATTGGATCTCGAAATGATCTTTTGATTTTTTTGAAAAGAGGAGAGAGTCGTTAAGGCATTGGACCTTGAAATGATCTTTCTCAAATTTGAAAGGCGAGAATCGTTAAGGCGCTGGACCTGGAAATGACCTCTTGATTTTTGAAAGGAGAGAATCGTTAAGGCGCGATCTCTTGATTTTTTAAAGGAGAGAATCGTTAAGGCGTTGGACCTTAAAACGATCTCTTGATTTTTGAAAGGAGAGAATCGTTAAGGCGTTGGACCTTGAAACGATCTCTTGATTTTTGAAAGGAGAGAATCATTAAGGCGTTGGACCTTGAAACGACCTCTTGATTTTTTTGATGAAATGAAGAAGTTTATGAGTTGGTTTTATTTGTTTTTATGCTTATTAATCTTCAATCCTTTTTTAAGATAACTTGCAGCGTTAATGACCGGTTAAAACTTCTTTTTTTGTTGAAAAGAGTTTACGACACAAACGATCGGTCGAAACTTATTTAAACAGTGATTAAGTGAGATTACAACATAAACGATCGGTTGAAATTCATTTAAACAGTGATTAAGTGAGATTACAACACAAATGATCGGTTGAATTTTATTTTAACGGTGATTAAATGAGATTACAGTATGAACGATCGATCAAAACTCGCTTTAAACAAAGGAAAAGATCATCGATGATCGAAGAAGGAGGTGAAGATGCACAAACAATAAAAGGGACCCCTAAGGGTCCAAAAATAAAATTCAAATACTTAAAGCAAACACTAACTGGATGAAGAAGGAAGAACGAATGATGAATGAATGAAGAATGACCAAAGAACCAACGACGAACGGTGTAGGAATCGATCACGGATGTGATTCGGAAGTGTTTTGACCTTGTTTTCTCTTCTTTCTTTTTCTTTTCTCTTCTTTCTTCTTCTATTTGGACCTCAGGGAACCTCAAGAAATTTTACTTCAGCCTTCTCACACTTATTTATAGCAAAACAAGCCACTTGGAATGATGGTAGCTCGCCCAGGCGAGTTGATAACTTCATTCTGAAGCAACTTTCTTGCCCAGCTGAGCTGGTTACTTAATCGTGAAGTTATCTAGGTGGCTTAGGGGCTGAAAAATGCCCCAAAAGTGACCCTTTTGCCCTCCTTTTTGAGTATTTTGCACATTTCCTTCTGAAATGTCGAAAACCTTACGGAATGCACGTTAATTGGTGTTAAGCAACTCAATTCGGCTGGCAAGAATCCAAATGTTGGCAAACAATCATCCCTGTCATACCCTAATTTCATCCGAGGATGATCATTTGCAAACATTTGGATTCTTTCCAGCCGAATTCAGCTGCTTAACACCAATTGCCATGCATTCCAAAGGGTTTTGTGACATTTCGAAAGGAAATGTGCAAAATATTCAAAAAAAGGGGCAAAATAGTCATTTTGGGGACATTTTCTAGCCTCTGGGCCCATTAGAAAACTTAAAGGTGAAGTAACCAGCTCGCCTGGGCGAGCAAGTTACTTCAGAATTAAGTCACAGCTCGCTTGGGTGAGCTACCTTCAGCCCAAATGCCTCATTTTGCTATAAATAGGCATGAGGGGCTGAAGGAAAAGGGTCTTGGAGGTTCCCCAAGGTCCAGAGGTCCAAAGAGAAGAGAAAGGAGGAAGAAAGAAGAGAAAACAAGGTTGAAACACTGCCGAATCACATCCATGATTGATTCCTGCCCCATTCGTCGTTCTTCATTTGTTCTTCGTTCTTCATTCGGTTAGTGCTTGCTTTAAGGATTTGAATTTGATTTATGGACCCTTAGGGGTCCCTTTATTGTTTATGCATCTTCATCTCCTTCTTTGATCACCGGTGATCTTTTTCTTTGTTTAAAGTGTGTTTCGACCGATCGTTCATACCGTAATATCACATAATCACCATTAAAATAAAATTCAACTGATCATTTGTGTTGTAATCTCACTTAATCACTGTTTAAATGAATTTCAACCGATCGTTTGTGTTGTAATCTCACTTAATCACTGTTTAAATAAATTTCGACCGATCGTTTGTGTCGTGAACTCTTTTCATCAATGTAAAATAAGTTTTAACCGGTCATTAGCGTCGCAAGTTATCTCTAAAAAAGGGTTGAAGATTATCGAGCCAAAACCAAATAAAACCAACTCATAAACTTCTTCATTTCATCAAAAAAGAGATCGTTCAAAGGTCCAACGCCTTAAAAATTCTCGCCTTTCAAACTTGAGAAGATCGTTGCAAGGTCCAACGCCTAAACGACTCTTTCTCCTCTTTTCCAAAATAAGAGATCGTTCAAAGGTCCAACGCCTTAACGGTTCTCTCCTCTTTTCAAAAATCAAAAGATCGTTTCAAGGTCCAACGCCTTAAATGACTTTTGCTTGGTTAAAATCAATCTTTCAAAAAAAGATAAAAAAAAAACAATTTAACCATCGTTCAGTTCTTAAAGAACTACATAGGTCTGATTTCCTCATCACAATTGAGGAATACCTAAGAGTGAGGGAAACATCCTTGTCGACTCGAAAAAAGTAAAAAAAAAAAGTCAATAAAGATAAAAGAGAAAATAAATAAAATTAAAGTCATAATTTGCAAACTCGATTAGAGGCTGCCATCCTTTGTGACGGGCGTGTGGGGTGCTAATACCTTCCCCATGAGTGAAAAACTCCCGAACCTTCATTTTCAAAATACGCAGACCATCGATCTTTTCCATTTTGGTTTTTCCGACGTTTTCCTTAAATAAACGTTGGTGGCGACTCCACGTGTTTTCCTTCAACGGAAGACGCACCCTTGGCCCATCCAAGAGGCCCTTTCTGCACCACCCCCGAAGGGTAGGTTGCGACAGTTGGCGACTCCTCTGGGGACTGTTAGAGAGTTAGGCCATTCAGTTAGTGTGCAATGTTTTTATCATGACTTCTTCTTTATTTATTTTCCCTTTTCCCTTTTATCTTTTGTTTGTCCATATGTACATATAATCTTTGCTATGTTATTATGTTTGGCGTGTTGATGCAATCCTACCCCCCAAGGGCATTGGATAGAAGACTCCAAGAAGATTGGGCCAAAGATGCAAGAGAAGGCCCTAGGGTTCTCATGAGCCTTATGGTAGATTTCGGGCCAATGGGCTAAGTATGAGCCCACTTATCTTTGTACATATTAGATTAAGGTTTCATTAATTTTGGGTCTTGTATTTAGGGCTCCATAATGTAGGTAGGGTACCCTAGAAATATAGGATTTTTCAGCCCTTGTATCTTAGGGCACCTAGACTAGTTTTTGTATTAGGGGTAGTTTTGTAATTTCACATGCACTAAGTGAATATTTGATGTGTGTGGTTGGACATAAATTTAATTGAATTGGTAGAAGCCCAATCCAATTAAATTTTAGAGGGGGAGGTGAGCATTTGCTTACTACACCCCATTGCCACATCATATAGTCACACTTTGTGCATGTCCTTAATGCTTTACATGCCTCATGACACCTAAGCACACTTAGTGGAGAATCTTGGAATTGATCTTGGATTAGTGGGCTGAACCATAACTAAAATTCACTAATCATAATTAGTGAAATTTTGGATCCACAAATTCAATTTCAAATTCAAGTGAAATTTGAATTGAAATTCAAATTTCCCTCCAATTTTGTGTGACACTTAGGCTATAAATAGAGGTCATGTGTGTGCATTTTTTTCAACTTTGATAATTTGAATATCAAACTTCAGATTTCAGAGCTCTTTTAGAGCACAAAGTTTCGTGCTCTTCTCTCCTTCTCTCCTTCATTCATCTCCTTCTTCCTCCAAGCTCCTATCCATGGCCTCCTATGGTGGTGAGCTTCTTCTAGACTCATCTTCTCCTTGAAGTGGCATCTCCTCTCTCTCTCTTCCTTCTCCATTCCGCTGCCATTCATCTTCCAAGAGGCAAAGGAATCCATTGATGAAGAAGATCATAGGCCTACAAGCTCCAATGGAGCTTACATCACGTGTGTTTGTCTATCAATTACATTCATAGTTAGAAATACTTTTTTCTACACACACATGACACCTACACCTCGCACACACATTGAGATATTAGGCCCTATACCCGGGTCTATGTGAGCCATAAGGAGTGGAGTTCAATCTGTGGTCATGCTGGGTCTCCGACTCGCTTGATGACAGTGAAGCCTCATCTAGAGTTTTCCTCTTTTAGTGATGCATTGTCGTTGATATTCCCTATCGCCATGATGTATTACCTAAGAGGATGATATCTCTAGAAGCCAGTAAAGTTACTTGAAACCACCCTTTGGAGTTATCACTAGAAGTGGACTTTTGGATCATTTTCATTAGGTTCCTTAATTAGGGGGCACATAGCAAGCTTACTCTGGCATATTCCTTGATTTCGTCATGCATCTCTTCATGGCATCATGATGGGCATATCACTCCTGCATCATATTCATGCATTGCATTTGCATAAATCACCGCATTATCATACCCCTTTCATTTAACATGCTTTTGTTCTACAAACTACATACATTTTATTTTCATCAGTCGCACTCATGCATGATCCTTGCATTTTCCTCTGCAAAAAAAAAAAAAAAAAAAAACAAAAAGGGAACAAAAAGAAAGTCACACCACATTCTTAGTTATATGTGTTGGGTACCATGATAATGGCTATAAACCAACCATGTTGGGATTATACATCTATTTCTCTAAAAAAATAATTGAAAATCATGTGAATGTGGTACCTAATGCATGGTTAACTAGGAAAATGATGGTTCTTCGGGCATCTCAATCTCATAATTACATTTTCCATGCATATCATGAGCATACCCCAGTCATTCATCTCTATGATAGGTTGCTAAAGTATTGCCAATCAAAACTTCTTTTCCTCGGATTATGGGGTTTAACCAAGCACATTCTTTTAAGAAAAGGTTCATCAAGTCAAGGTCAAGTATGGAAGTAACCGGCTTGCAAATTGGGGCAAAAGATGAATCGAGTTACATCACTCCTTTGTCTACTGCTAACACATGATTTACAAATTAAGGACTGTTGATGTCCCTGTTACTTCTAGTTTCACTTTGACTTTGACAAGATGTAATAAACAATGTCGTCTGAATTGATTCGACCTTATGTCCTATGTAAAATTTTCAATAGTTCAACAATGCTTCATTTGCATACATTCATGCTTCTCATTGGTTGTATCGCTCATTGCATTCTTTCCTTGAAATCAAAATTGTAATCATTGTTATCAAAAGGAAAGAATATGCTTTACAGCGCCTTTACCAAACGTGTGCTAGAGCTAGAGTAATGGGTGAAGTAGACGAGGTGCAAGAGCAGATAAAGGCCAACATAGAGGCTCTGAAAGAGCAAATGGCCACAATGATGGAGGCCATGATGAGCATGAAGAAGATAATGGAGGTCAATGCGGCTGTAGTTGCTGCTACCAGCACCGTTGCTAAGGTGGACCCGACTCCCTCATTTGGCCTCAACCAAATAAATCATCCAACCTCAGATATGATAGGCAGGGAGGCAAAGAATTGGGAAGTACGGGCGGCCCCCATTTTATGCAAGTTCAAAATAGGCATGCCTTCCTGCCATATGGTTTAGCTCCCAACTATACACCACCCAATGTGGTGCACACTCCCAATGAGAATGTCAGTAACTCCACTCCCATATCCATTGAGAGCCAACAACCCCAAGCTGATCATGCACATGTCTCTCAACCCATAAGGGAGGCACATGAAATACCTCACCACAATCTAGCCGACTTCGAGCCTTGCCTTGGATACACCCTTGAGGGGGATTGGGGAAGCAGTTGGTGGTGTACCCTTGCCAAACACTTTGGAGGGCCCTCAGTTTCGCCCACAATCACAACCCTTGCATTTTGCGGTGGGGAGAGCCTCTCCTGCTATGGCGGAAAAGGGAAAGTTGGATTGGATAGAGGAAAGGATAAGGGCTATTGAAGGAGGCGAAGATTATGGCTTTGCTGACATGGAAGATTTATGCCTAGTACCCGACGTGGTCATTCTTCCAAAGTTCAAGGTACCAGACTTCGATAAGTACAAGGGGACTACTTGCCCCAAGAATCACATGAAGATGTACTGCAGGAAAATGGGGGCATACGCAAAAGATGAAAAACTACTGATGCATTTCTTTCAAGAGAGCCTTACTGGGGAAGCCATCACATGGTACACTAATCTTAAACCTTCCCGAGTCCATTCTTTGAAGGACCTAATGGTTGCCTTCATTAGGAAGTATCGGTACAATTCTGATATGACTCCAGATAGGATGCAACTACAAAACATGTGCAAAAAGGAGAACGAATCCTTCAAGGAATATGCCCAAAGGTGGAGGGATATGACAGCTCAAGTAGCGCCCCCAATGATGGAGAAAGAGATGATCACAATGATAGTAGACACGTTACCGGTGTTCTACTATGAGAAAATGGTGGGTTACACGCCTTCAAACTTTGCCGATTTGGTTTTCGCTGGCGAAAGGATCGAAGTGGGTCTGAGAAGAGGCAATTTTGATTATCATGCTTTGATGGATGAGAAAGCTGGGGCAAATGAAGAGAATAAGAAGGAGGGAGGAACCCATGCTGTGACTGTCGTTCCTACATGGCCAAATTTCCCACCAGCTCAACAATGTCATTACTCAGCCAATATCAGCTCTTCTCATTACCCACCACCAAATCAATCACAAAGGCCATCTCTAAACCAACCACAAAGGCCACCCCTAAATCAGCCAAACACCACCCTTAACACAAACCAAAACACCAACCAGGGAGGGAGTTTTCCAGTGGAAAAGCCTGTAGAATTCACCCCAATTCTGGTGTCCTATGCTAACTTGCTCCCATATCTACTCGATAACTCAATAGTAGTCGTAACCCCAGCCAAGGTTCCTCAACCTCCATTTTCTGAGGATACGACTCGAACACAACATGTGCTTACCATGGAGGAGTTTTGGGGCATTCCATTGAGCATTGTAGGACACTGAAGCATAAGGTGCAAGGTCTAATTGATGCGGGCTGGCTGAAATTTGAGGAGAATCACTTGTGAATTCTCATGGGGCAATTTGAAGGTTTTTGTTAGACGTCTCTAATGACTCATTAGAATTTTCAAGTTTATGCCATTATTGTAAACCACAGTTATAATGCTAATAAAATGGATAAATTTGACATCCTTGTCTCTCATCCTCTCACAATGACATCTTTGCTTATTTGACTTCCACTGGAATGTGAACATAAGCCGTTGGTTTGTTTGCTCAAGCGACATGCGTTCCTGAGTTTTGACTTCCAAGACTGTTCAATCAAAAGTTACTTTTTCTGCATGTTTGGTCGGGGTGCCATAAAACGACGAGTAAAGTTCGGAACAAAAAAAAAAGAAAAAGCATTTGATTGACTGTGTTTCAACTAAAAAAATATACAGACATTCATGTTACCCCATTTTATCATTCCTGAAAGTTTGTCTTTTTGAGAGAGAAGTGAGTTATCAAGAATAGGAGTCATATGACTTAATCTGTCAATTGAAAAATCCTTCAAATGTTTCTCATCCTTGAAAAATTCATTTTTGAGAATCTGCACAACTTCTTTCATTGATCCTTGCTACAAGGTTGTGACAAAAAAAACAGCAATAGATACCTCAAAGCTCTACACTGGGGCAATGAGAGGTGTCGTGCATGAGCCTTAAGCGAACCTAGGGGGCAAATCAAAATTTCTCACCCGTTAGGTTGAAAACCCAAAGGGCAGCCTAAGCAAAATTAGGGTAATAAAAAATAATAATAAAAAACAATCAGGGGCATGTTGTTAAGGTTTTGTCCCAAAATCCAAACTACAAAAAGGATCTAAGTTAGGATTTGAAATGACTGTTAGTCAGATAATACGACTAACTTTTGTGTAAGAAACTTGTGTAAATTGTATACAACTCCTCCCATTTATAGTCATTTTTGTAGTGTTGTAATTACTTTTTGTTAAATATAGGGAAAAAGTACTAAGTGTCCCCATTTTGTGTATTTAATGATCATTCCTTTTCAATTTCAGGCTAATTAGGCAAGTTTGGTGGAAGTGCTGATTTTGAGAAGCTCGCTAAGCCAATTCTCTGGCTTAGAGATCCATCCACTAAGCGTAGCAGTTCGTGGCTAAGCGTGTAGAAGATCTTGGAAGCAGATGAGTTGTCCAAGATGCGCTCAGCGAGAATCAATTTGCTAAGCGCACCGCTCGAACCTCCAGGCTGAGCGAGCATGCCTGGGGCTAAGCCAAAAGTCACTTACACGCGCTAAGCGAGCCTATCTCCCGTTAAGCGCGTGCCTTCCATCAGAATTGCCTATTTAAAGCTAAATCTTGAAATTGAGAGGGTTGTTGAGTTTTTTGAGAGTTTCTGGCTGTGGAGAGACTAGAGAGAACCGAGCTTGAAGAGGAAGCTATCTTGTGAAGCATTGGATGAGATTTTGAGTGATTATGAGGTTTCCAGAGGTGGAGGAGAAATCCCCACTACCTGTAATTCTTCAATCTTTCACTTTCTCTTCTCTTTGTTGTAAAAGAAGCCTCCCTGTTATGGAGAGCTAAATCCTCAGTTGGTTCTTCCTATGGGGTACTTGATGTAAATACTTTTATATCTATCTGATGATGTTTTATGTGTTCTCTGTACTATCAGTACTTCATGTTAGTATGCTTTTGCCTTGATCACGTAGATGCATGCTGAGTTAGGGTCATTCAACATTGGGAAATGGTTTGATCCTTAGAACTTGATAGGACCGGGCTAGTTTATCGTATTGTCATGAGGGATCGGGGTACAGTAACCTAGTTGTTGGTATGTATGTCTAAATGCGGTTCTGGTCAAGTTTAATCCAGCAAGAGGGATTTGAGGATGACGCTTGACTAGGATTAGGCTAAACATGCATGAGAAATCGGGGTTTAGCAGTCCAGGAGACATCATAGAACACAGAAACATTGTTAGGTAGATAACATCTTTAATAACATCAGTCATCCAGTAGGAAGACCAACACGTTCTTTATCTGTCTTCACACACCACTACTCACGTGATTTACTTTTGAATAGTTAGTTATATATTTGTCCATACCATGCACCAAACTTTCATCCAAAGGCTTATCCAAGTAGTCTTTTCAATACAATTAGCTTACTCACTAGCCTTTCACTTTAACTTGTATTTGGCCTTATTACAACAACACACACTTTCTTTGATTGCTTTTTTATTTTTAAGACAACTTATTTGTTGTGTATGCTGATGTGCTTTACCTTCCACTGTACATCCCAGTTAACTCCCCTAGATTTGGGGCAAATTGCCTTGAACCATCTGCTTTCCAAGCAAGGTATCAGGAGATATTCATTCAAGGTCAGGGTTCAATTTTGAAAATGTAATTTAGCTCACAAAGGGTGCAAAGGATACAATTATAATTCAAGGTAAGCTTTTTGGTCAATTGGCTTGTATATACAATCATGGCCTTCATCATGTCCTCATTCATACATTTCATTCTAAAATTCAGAGATTGATGCAAAGACTATTACTCAAAGCTAGTCTTCACTCATAGTTTAAGATCACACTCTCACCGATTATGGTTCAAGCTTTTCTTTCTCAATCAACCTGTCTACTGACTAACAATTCTAATCGCAGACTAACATTCTTGTTCTTTCTTTATCTAACATACATACTTGCTCAAACTTATGAAAAGAAACACAAACTCCATCACAATCATGCATTCAATCCAAAATCAGTTCATAACATTAATTTCACAAAAAGATAAAATTTTTTTTCACAGCATAATCATCAAAGTCAAGTTAAATTATTCCATATGCTTCAAAACAAGCATACCAACTATCCACAAAAACACAAGTATATATAAATGTAAATCAAAATCACTAAAAACAATGTGTTAAAATTAATATAGTTATAATCATTATCCAAAAAGCAAAATCATCAGGATTAAAAGTCCTAAGATAGATCCTGGGTATCTTGAGTCTGAGCATCCTCCTCATCTGTCAAGTGAAGTACTGGAGTAGCTGGAGGAGAGGTGTTCAGTGCCTAGACTGATGTGGTCTGGTCCTCTGGTATGTCAAGTACAGGAGTGGAAGGGTCAGCTGCAAGCTGTAGTGAGGAGAGGTCTGCCACTGGAGTAGGAGGCTCTGATGTGCCCTCAAGTGATCTCTCAGAAGTAGCAGCCGTCTTTGGTCTGGCCTATTCTTCCCCTGCCTTAGGATGAAGAGTGAATGGCTCTAGAATGGTGGTCTCGGAGGAAGCATCCTGTACCTGTTGGGGTACCTGGGCTATGGGACCTTCACCTTCCCTATCAAGAGAAGGTTGGGCCCCAGGCCAGGCTACCCTATCTAAGAACTACTCCACTGCAAGGATGGATCCTGGAGAAGCTACCACTGGTAGACTCTGCAGCAATAGAATCTATCCCTGATGGATACTTTGAAGCATGGCTTCAAAGCGCTGCGAGTCAACATATGCTGGAACTAAAGGAGCTGCAGAAGTAGATGCTGGAGCTGTAGAAGTAGATGGAATATCAGTTGGCCTCGCCCTCCTAGCCCCCCAAAAAGCAACTGCTAGATCACCAGGGTTCCAACATTTCTTCCTGATGTAGGCCAAGTTAATAATCGAGCTCAGGCGCTTAAATGTGAGGCTGTCAGAGACAACCCCTCGGGCTCGGCATAGTGCAGTAATCAAAGCAGGAAACCCAAGTCTACAAGAGTTAAACTATGCAATAGAAGTCATCTATCCTGAGATGAGAGCATCGATGTTCATATCCATATGAGAGACCAGGCCAAAGATCAACCTGGCTCTGTCCACAGTAAGGTCTGATGTATGAGATGTAGGGGCCAGATTAGAGTAAGAGAGAACACTCCACACCTGGGCCAAGGTAGTTAGATCCTTCTTGAGAATCATCCCTGGATGGCCCTCAACATTCAAAATGAACCCCTGCCCTGGTATGTAAAGAACAACCTCAATCTCTCTGTGGTCTGTGGGCAACCTGCAGTACCTAGAGTAGGTGGGTAATGTCTCCCCCTCCTCTAGGACTACAGGAGTCTCTAGAAATGTGTTGAGGCTGTCAGCATCTATCTTCACCAGGTGGCCTCTAACTCTGGCTTGCTTTGGTGAAGGGTCCTCAGAGCTGTAGAGATTGGCATAAAATTCCTTCATCAAAGCAACATCAATAGTCCCATTAGCCAAGTTGGTGAGGCATTTGTGAAGATTACACCTCTCCAACTCTGTCTTGAAGTCATCAAACTCCGTGTGGTATATCTCAACCTTCTTCTCTGGCAAAATGCTCCTTCCCAAGGCATTATCTGTATAACGGTTCCTCGCATCAAGCGAATGGAACCGTCTAGTATCATACTGAGCAGCTGGCCTTGCCCCAATGCTCTTATGTTTCCTGGAGGCCATCTGCAACACAAAGGAACCCAAAAAGTCAATTAGACCATAAGTTATTCAAATTGAAAAACAGAAAAATAAGACTGGCGACTTAGCGGGACATGGTCCGCTTAGCGCGCCTTCACAAAATAAACACTACCGCTTAGCGACATGGGGGCAGCTTGGCTAATGTTGCAGAGAATTATGCTTTTGCATAATCGGCTTAGCGAGAGGCTGCCTGCTAAGCCTAACAATTTCCGCAACAGATGTGTGCTAAGCTCAGTAGGGTTACGCTTAGCAACACCATGAAATTCAAAAAATTCACTAAGTATGGGGGCTTAGCGAGCCAGGCTTGCTTAGCCCAGTGGCTGCCACAAAGAAATGAGCTTAGCCTAGATAGGCTTGGCTTAGCACGCAGCTCTCAACAAAAAAATTAACTAAGTTACCTGGGCTTAACGAATCAGCCCCGCTTAGCCACAGGCAACTCATCAGGGAGATGAATGTTTTTCTCCAAAAGATGAACTCGCTTAGCGCGGTAAGCACGCTTAGCGAGTTCGTTTGAAAATACATATATTCAAGCAATTTTGGATGAACTCGCTTAGTGCAGCAGGCGTGCTTAGCGAGTGCATCGCTTTTTTTCCAGAAAAACGCAGAAAACACAGTTCGTTTTCTCCTCTATTTTTGAGCCTCTAAAAGGCATATCAAACATGCAAACCAGTCAAAACTATCTACACAACACAATCATTCAGAAAATCCTAATCTTTCACTAATCTAAAATCATTCAAACCCTAGCAATCAAAAGCTAAATCTATGGTTTTCTAACCTAAGGTTCAACAAAATAAAAGAAAAAGAAAAAGGAATGAGGAACTTACTTGGATTGTTGTATGCTGAAGATGCCTAGAAGATGCGGAAAGAATACACGAATTTGGTGAGAGAGAAGATGCAAGCAGTGTTTTGAAAATTTTAGGCGAATGTGAGTGTAACTGATGTTACACTCACTTAAGCAATTTTTTACCCTCTCGCTTAGCGAACTGCAGTGCTAAGCGAGCCAGAGAGACGTTTGGTTTCTCAAAGAGGTTCGCTTAACAGAACTATGCGCTTAGCCCAAGTTTGAAATTCAAAATCTATTTTTTTTTAAAGTTGGGCTTAGCGTACAGAAGGGGCGCTTTGTGAATTCTGCAGGTCGTAAAACCTGTAACTCTCACTGAGCCGGGCTTTGGGCCGGCTTAGCTAAAATAATGCATCTTGAATACAGAGGGGCATGCGCTTAGCGGAAGATGAATTGCTTAGCGTTGCCATGGCCGCAAGGAATTGGGCTTAGCTGGCATGAGTGGCACTTAGCTCAATGAAACCCAGTTTAGGCCGCATCAAAATGGGCTTAGCGGCAACATGTTGTGCTTAGCCAGTGAATACAATGCGCTTAGCTAGCAGGTCCTCACTTAGCTGGATTTAGATTGAATCGGAATGGGCTTAGCTTAGCCTTGGCTAGCTTAGTGGACCAAATCAGCTTGAGGTGCGAGGGTTGAGCGCTAAGCGCTTGAGACTCTCCGCTTAGCACATGACAAAAGATGCGCTTAGCGAGAGGACTAATTTTCAAAAAAAAAATTCTAAGTTATTTTTCAGTCCTTTACTCAAGAAATTGAAACCCTTATATCTATCATTCAAAAACAAGCTGATATACCCCAATGTAACGATTATGAATCAAGTTCCACATTGTGCCATACATAAAAGAAAAGAATAGCAGAAATTAGTGGAAATTAGAACTAGGTTGCCTCCCGGGAAGTGCTTCTTTAACGTCATTAGCTTGACGCTTTTACCTCAATGGGTGATCATGTTTTGGTTCTTACTTCTAGAACCTCCTTACCCACTTCCATTACCTGTAAGCAAACATTTTGTTCTGGAGCAGGCTTGTCTTCGAAAAATAAATCAAAATCAATTTTCTGATCTTCAAAGCCCAGCTCCACCTTCTTTCTTCCCATATCAACTATGCAGCTCACAGTTAACATGAATGGCCTTCCCAATATTATAGGAATGTCATTATCTTCACAAATATCCATTACCACAAAGTCTATCGGGAAGATAAAATGTTTTACTTTAACCAGCACATCTTCAATTTCTCCATATGGTCTGGTAATTGAGCGGTAACAAAGTTGTAAAGTCATCTTAGTGGGCATGATCTCCAACTCTCACAACCTTCTGCACATGGAGAGTGGCATTAAATTAATACTGGCTCCCAAATCAATAAGTGCCTTTCCCACAGTGACTTCTCCAATTGAACAAGGAATGGTTACACTCCCAAGGTCTTTATGCTTGGGTGGAAGGATCTTTTGAATCACAGCACTACAATTTCCTTCCACAACAATGTTTTCCTGGTGAATATACTTGTGTTTCCTTGTTAACATATCCTTTAAAAATTTGGAGTAGAGTGGCATTTGTTGTAAAGCTTCTACGAAGGGCATGGTTATTTCTAGTTTCCTGAAAATATCTAAGAATCTCGCTAAATGTCGGTCCTTCTCCTTCTTGGAAGGTACCACAGGATATGGTACTTCCGCACCTTCGTTCACAGCTTTTTCTCTTTTCTTCTCTCTAGCTTGTTCACTTCTACTCCTCTTTTCATCTTTTTCTTTTTCTACTTCTTTTTCTTTTTCTTGGTCATTTAATTCTTTTTTTCTTGATCATTATTTGTTTTTCTTTTTCCTGATTGCTTTCACCTCTCACATCATCTTTCTTTTCACCAGTACCTTTATTTTCAACAGCTTTCTTCTTGGATACGACACTATCCTCATCCTCCGACTCCACAAACCTCTTACTCCTTGTCATCACAGCTTTGCAATCCTCCTTGGGATTCTTTTCTATATTCGCCACAAAGTTGTTGGATGACTTGTCAGCTATCTGCTCGGCCAGTTTCCCACCTGGACCTCAAGGTTTTCAGTGCTGACTTAGTGCTTTTATGATTTGACATTGTTACCTGCATAAACTGAGTCAAAGTCTCCTCCAGCTTAGTAGTCCTTTGAAAAATGTTAGGCCCTTGTTGAATTGGCTTGTTGGAAGGTCCACCCTGGTCCTTGTTGAATTGATTGCCAGGGTATGATCTCCACTGTCCTTGTTGGTTATAAGGACCCTGCTGGAAGCCTAAAAATCCTCCTTGAGTATATCCTTGTCTCTATTGATTTCCCATATAGTAAACTTCTTGAGTGTTTTCATCAATGGGAATACATTGGCCTATTTCATGAGCCTCACCACAGATGGTACAACCTGTAACCTGCAAAACAGAAGAATGTGTAGGTTGACCAATATACAATTTAGTTGGCAACTTACCAAATGTTTCTGTTAAAATCTCAAGTTTCCTAGAAATCAACTTATTCTGTGCCAATAAAGCATCATGTGATGATAGCTCTAACAAGCTTTTCTTTGTGGGTTGATGAACTCTGTCGCACAGAATGGCATGATCGATGGCTGACATATTCTCAATTAGCTCAGTTGCCTCTTCAGGGGTCTTTAGCTTTATTTTTCCCCTTGCTGAAGCATCTAGCAGTTGCTTGGTTTGTGGTCTTAGCCCATCTATAAAAATATTCAATTGAATTGGCTCAGAGAACCCATGGGTGGGAGTCTTTCTCAATAAACCTCTAAACCTCTGCAACACTTCACTCAAGGACTTGTAAGGGAACTAATTAA
This sequence comes from Glycine max, assembly GCF_000004515.6. Taxonomy (NCBI): domain Eukaryota; kingdom Viridiplantae; phylum Streptophyta; class Magnoliopsida; order Fabales; family Fabaceae; genus Glycine; species Glycine max. The sequence goes on from NC_038254.2 coordinate 28,475,286, forward strand.
ATGAAGAGATTGCAGCTTTCCCTTCCGCAGTCTTTGGCTCTGGGAAATATTTCTTAAGAAACTTTTCAACAACTTCTTCCCAGGTTTTTAGACTGTTACTGTCGCAACCTACCCTTCGGCGAGAGGGCGACGCGTGACTCGCGGGCGCGTGTTCCAAGAAAGGAATACGTGCGGAGTCGCCACCAACGTTTATTTGAGGAAAACGTCGGAAAAACCGAAAAAGACGTGATCTACAAACATTAGGTGAAAGGTTCAGGAGTTGTATTTACGCACGGGGAAGGTATTAGCACCCCACGCGTCCGTCACATGAGACGACATCCTTTAATTAAATGTGCAAACATGACTTAATTTTTTGAGGTTCCCTTTTACGTCTTTATTCCTTTATATATATTTTTTATCTTTTTGCGGTCGACGAGGGTATTTCCCTTGCTCCTATGTATTCCTTAATTGCGATAAGGAAATCAGACCTACGTAGTTCTTTGTGAACAAAGTGTTTGGTTAAGTTGTTTTTATCCTTTTTGCAAGATATGTTTTTGTTGAATGAAAGGTTATTTAAGGCATTGGACCATTAAACAAACTTTCGATTCTTTTGAAAAGAGAGAAGACATTAAGGCATTGGACCATTTAATGTTCTTTTTATTTTTTGAAAGAGGTAATAAAGTTACGTGTTGGTTTTAGGCCTTTAGAAATTTACACTTAATCGATAAAAGCGGAAAAGACCATTTCAAGGCTTTGGACCTTTGAAAATGGCTTTTTTAGGCGATGACAAAAGTTTTGGTTTATGAATTGATTTTAGCCTTTGTTTCACTTTGATTATTAGTCGATTCAATTAAGAAAGAAAAATCCCAAAGAGAAACGTCCGATTGATTTTTTTTTTTGACTCATTTTACTAAAAGATGTTTTTGATTATTATATTATTATTTTACCTCTTTTTGGTTTCAAACGTGGTTACGGCATGACCGAACGGTCGGATTTCATTTTAACAGAAATTAACGGATATTACAACTCAAATGATCGATGGAAACTTATTTTATTTTTGATTTAGGCGAGAAAATGACTTAAGCAAATGACTAAAGCACGTCAAAAGGGGGTACGGAAAGTAAATGAAATGAAAATAAAAGCACGTAAAAACAAACGAGGACCACTAAGGGTACATAGAATGAATTGAAAAGTTCGGTTTTCGGAACTTACCGGTTGAAGACCGAAGAACGATGAAGAACGAACGAAGAACATAGAAGAACGGCTGAAAATCTTCGCGAAAATCCCCACGGAAACGTTATGGAAGTGCCTCGGCTCGGATTTTTTTCATGGAACCAATTTTTTTCACTAATTTCAAGTGATTCTTGAATTACCAGGAGGGGTGAACGAAATTCCTCTTCACTTCTCCCCTATTTATAGGAAAATGGGGGAGATGCTTGCCACCCAGCTCACCCAGGCAAGCTCAGCTCGCCCAGGCGAGCAAGGTGGCTTCCTCCAGAAGTAACCGCCTTCTGGAGGAATCTTCTGGAGGGCCCAAATGGGCCTGATTGCTATTTGCACCCCCATTTTTACTAAATACACCCCTGCCCCCCTTTTTTGGTGATTCTTTTCCCGTAAAGTTACGGAAACTTATGCATTTCGTAACAATACTTGTTTTCTTTCCGTAATGTTACGGAACCTTGTGGATTACATAATCATCCCCTTTTCGACTTACGGAATGTTACGGAACCTCACGAATTGTGCAACGATGCTTCCTTTTGAGTTCCGGCATGTCACAAAACTTCACGAATTGCCTAATGATGGGTGCCAAGTACCTCAAAATGGTCAAATGAAAGTTGCATGCCACCAAGCAAAGGTCCCCGGACGAAATTAGGGTATGACAGTTACCCTTAAATGAGTGGAGCCACCTCTTGGCTTATCCTACCAAGGAAAATGAAAATAGACCAAGTCTAATGGCTTCATCTAGCACGCCTGCAATCTTTATAGTGTTACATATTTCAATGAATGTCGCCAAATATGCATAGGGGTCCTCATTAGGTAATCTTTGGAATAAGTTCCCCTGTGTCATACCCTAATTTTGTCCGGGGATCATCTTTTTGTTAGGGTGCGACCCTTGCTTGACCACTTCGAGGTACTTGACACCCATTGTTAGGCAATCCGTGAAGTTCCACAACATGTCGGGAGTTGAAAGGACGTGTTAAGGCACAATCCGTAAAGTTCTATAACATTTCAGAAGCCAAAGAAGGGATGATTGTGTAATCCATAAGGTTTCGTGACATTACGGAAAGAAAACAAGTATTGTTATGTAATTCGTAAAGTTCCATAACATTACAGAAAAGAATCAGCAAAAAAAGGATAGGGGGTGTATTTAGTAAACAGGGGGGTACAAATAGAAATTAGGCCCACTTGGGCCTTCCAGGATCTTCCAATAGAAGGTGGTGCCTTCTAGTGGAAGCAACCCAGCTCGCCTGGGCGAGCTGGGCGGCAGGACAAGGGAGGAGGGCAGGACAAAAATGTTCAACCCCCCTGGTATCTGAGAATCACTTAAAATTAGTGAGAAAAATTGTTTCCGTGAAGAAAATCCAAGCCGAGGCGCTTCCGTAATGATTCCGAGATGTTTCCGTGGGCGATTTCGTGAAGGTTTTCCACCGTTCTTCGTTCGTTCTTCGTCGTTCTTCGGTCTTCAACCGGTAAGTTCCCGAAATCGAACCTTTCAATTCATTTTATGTGCCCTTAGTGGTCCCCACTTGTTTCGCGTGCTGTTATTTTTATTTCATTTACTTTCCGTACCCCCTTTTGACGTGCTTTAGTCATTTGTTTAAGTCACTTCCTCACCTAATCAAAAAATAAAATAAATTTCCACTGATCATTTGAGTTGTAACATCTTTTAATTTCTGTTAGAATAAAATCCGGCCGATCTTTCATGCCATAACCACGTTTAAAACCAAAAAGAGGCAAAATAATAATATAATAATCAAAAAATATCTTTTAATAAAATGATAATAAAAAAATCAATCGGACGTTTTTTTTTTTGTGATTTTTCTTTCTTAATCGAATTGACTAATAACCAAAGTGAAACTAAAGCTAAAATCAATTCATAAATCAAACTTTTGTCATCACTTAAAAAGCCATTTTTAAGGTCCAACGCCTTGAAATAGTCTTTTCTGCTTTTATTGGTTAAATGTAGATTTCTAAAGCCTAAAATCAACACGTAGCTTTGTCACCTCTTTCAAAAAAACAAGATATCATTAATGGTCCAGTGCCTTAATGTTTTCTCTCCTTTCAAAAGAATCAAAAGATTGTTTAATGGTCTAACGCCTTAAATGACCTTTCATTCAATCAAAATATATCTTGCAAAAAAAGGATAAAAATAATTTAACCAACGTTTAGTTCTCAAAGAACTACACAGGTCTGATTTCCTTACCACAATTGAGGAATACGTAGGAGCAAGGGAAACACCCTTGTCGACCACAAAAAGATAAAAAAATATATAAAAGGCATAAAAGACATAAAAGGCGTAAAAAAGGGAAGATAACACAAATTGAAGTCATATTCGCACACTTGATTAAAGGCTGCCGTCCCTTGTGACAGACGTGTGAGGTGCTAATACCTTCCCCGTGCGTAAATACAACTCCCGAACCTTTCACTTAAAGTTCGTAGACCACGTCTTTTTCTGTTAAACGTTGGTGGCGACTCCACGCATTTTCCTTTCTTGGAAGACGCACCCGTGAGCCTCGCGTCGCCCTCCTGCCGAAGGGTAGGTTGCGACACCCTGTATTAAATGAATCAAAGAATGAGGGTAATTTATGTTGTGAGCTTGCACTTCAGGACGTGCAATGCTGGTAAAGAATTGTGGCACTGAACTACTTGAGTTGTCCTCAAGGGTAACCCTTTGTTGGTGTTCATCATCCATGGTAATGGCCTCTGGTAAGTTTGAAGCTGATTCCCTTGATAATGGTGAGTCAGATGATGAAGAATCAGAAAAATGAGTTTCTTCCTCAAGAATGGACGCTACTGTCCTGTCTTGCAGTAATTTTCTTCTCCTTTTGGCTCTGTTCCTTCTTAATGTAGCTTCAATCTCCAAGTCCAAAGGAACTAAATTGCCTGTGGGAGATCTATGCATTTAAAACACTAACAGAAACAACAGTTATCCAGTTCAAGAGGAAAAAAAATATGAATTAAAAGCAAATATTCACAGTTAATCAACGAATAAAGAATAGACTCCTTGGATTGAACTAACTTTACAAATAGAAAGAAGCTCCCTGGCAACGACGCCAAAAACTTGTTCGAGCCCAACAAGTGCACCGAATCGCGCAAGTTGTATAAAACGGTAAGAACCGAGTATCGAGCTCTCGAGGAACTTGTGTTACTTGGTAAAGCTATATTCAGTGAATAGGTGTCTAGTATGAAAAGATATATGTGGACTATGAACAGGTATGTAAACTAACTATTAAAAGGAAAATCACATGAGTAATGATGGGTAAAGACAAGTAGATAACATGTTGGTCTTCCTATTAGGTGCCTGATGTTATAAGGATATTCTCTACTTAACAATGCTCATATGTTCTATGGTGTCTCTTGAAATGCTAAACCCCGATTCCTGATGATAGTCTAGCCTAATCCTGATCAAGCATCATCCTCAGATTCCTCTTGTTGGACTAAACTCGACCAAAACCGCAATAAGATGAACATACAAACAACTAGGTTACTGTACCCCGATCCCTCGTGATAATACGATAAACTAGCCCTATCCTATCAAGTTCTAAGAATCGGGCCAGTTTCCACCGTTAAATGATCCTAAAAAAGCATGCATCTATGTGATCAAGGCAAAAGCACACTGAAATGACGTACTGATAGCACAGAGAACACATAAAACATCATTAAATAGATATACAGGTATTTACATCAAGTACCTACAAGGAAGAACCAATAGAGGATTTAGCTCTCCATATCTGGGAAGCTTCCTTTACAACAAAGAAAAGAGAAAAATGAAGGATTGAAGAAATACAAGTAGTGGGGATGTCTCCTCCACCTCTAGAACCTCACAATCACTCACATACTCATATCATGCTCTCAAGATGCCTTCCTCTTCATGCTCAGTTCTCTGCCAGTTTTCGCACAGCAAAACTCTCAAAATTCTTTGGAACTTGGACCTTTCTCTCTCTAGAAATCTCTAAACATGCAAAAGCTTTGAGAATTTCCCAAACTCTCTTTTCATTTTTGATTTCAGGCTTAAATAGGTGGCCTTGTTGGTGCTTGCGCGCTTAGCGCGAATATGGGCCGCTTAGTGCACATAAGTGAATTTCGGCTTAGCAGGATGCATGTATGCGGTGTGTTTAGCGGGATGAGCCCTCACTTAGCGTGTGTGTCCAGCTCATCCTTCTTCCAGATTCTACCTCGCGCTCAGTTGCAAGAGTGGTGTGCTCGGCGGATGGCTCGCTAAGCCGACAGATTGGCTTAGCGAGAAGCTAAAAATTAGCACTTCACAAACTTGCCTAATTATCCTGAAATTGAAAGGAAATGATTATTAAATACGCAAAATAGGAGTACTAAGTACTTATTACCTATATTTAACAAAAAGTAATTACAACACTACAAAATGACCATAAATTGGAGGAGTTTGATACAATTTACACAGGTTTCATACATAAAAGTTAGTCGTATTCATCGACTAACAGATAGCAGGGGAAACTTTAGTAGTCTTGATCGAAAAACGTTGAGTCTTTCGACGAGGGAAGCATACGACTATGTTTGTCTCTTTATGCCATCGAACTTGATTGTCTCCAGATAGCAAAGGGAACTACAACAAATCTCAAGACAAAACACTTAGAAACGTGCGACCATCATCGTCCTCGCATATCATCGGACTTGCTTGTCTCTGGATGGCAGGATGGAGATTAAAGTAGTCTCGGTCGATAGACATTGAGTCTTCGACAAAAAGGTGCAGATGACCACGTTGGTCTCTGCGTGTAAACGAGCTCGCTTGCCTCTGGTTGATGAAAGTAGCGGATGACTATGATTGGTCTTCGCATGTCATCGGACTTGCCATCTTTGGATGATGAAGGTGAGACTAAAGTAGTCTTGATCAACGGGCTCGCTTGCCTCTGGTTGATGAAGGTGGCGGATGACCATTATTGGTCTCCGTGTGTCATTGGACTTGCCATCTCTGGATGACAAAGGTGAGACTAAAGTAGTCTCAATCAACGGGCTCTCACTTAGCGTGTGTGTCCAGCTCATCCTTCTTCCAGATTCTTCCTCGCACTCAGCCACAAGAGTGGTGCGCTAAGCGGATGGCTCGCTAAGCTGGCAGATTGGCTTAGCGAGCAAATCAAAATCAGCACTTCACAAACTTGCCTAATTAACCTGAAATTGAAAGGAAATGATTATTAAATTTGCATAAATATCTTACACAAAAGTTAGTCGTATTCATCAACTAATACTTTTTAAATTTTTGCTTGTTAGTTATTCACCTATGTTTCTTAAGTCATAGTTGAATATGCCTAGTTTCCTCATAATCCTAGGAATTAAAATAAACAAGCGCAGACTGAGAAGGTGGTCAAATTTTTCAAAGGATTCTTTCAAAAAGAAAACAAAAAGAAAAATAGTTAAATTTTGACTAAAAAGCCAAGACGCTTTTAGAAAGAAGTGCCTACCAGTTTTTCTTTGAAAAAAGGTTTCACCAATCAGAACACAAAAGGTTTTTGAAAAAAAAAAAGAAAAAATGTGTGTACACCTGAAGGGTGAATGCCGTGAAAATTTTTTCGAATGCCTAAATGGGCTCGGATGTGTGCATAAATTGATAAAAGAGCATTTTTTGGAAACACTAGGTTGATTTTAAATAGGAAAAATGAATCCTAAGCCTTAGTGTTACATGACCACAAACTTGAAGCTTAAGTGTCCACATGGGTGCATGCATGATCAGTTTTGCATAAGTTTCTAAATCATCGTTGTTATATGCGATGCACCCATGTGTTGGTGCATGCATGATCAGCCTTTTATCCCTGAACTGCTGGCCAAAGCAAATACCTTGACATACATCATGTCTTGCCTTATGTAAAGCCTCTTTGGACCAAAACCTCAATCCTTTAGCCCTAAGCCTCGACCCAGGGTAGGAATTTTTACCCTTATCCTTGAAAAAAAAAGAACAGGAGGATAAAAAAAACGAGAGGAAGAAAAAGCTTCATTTACTGTTAAGTTATGAATGTGCCTCAAAAGGAAAAGAAAAAGAGAAAATCCCCGATCAAAGATTGGAGGAAAGCAAAAGAAAAAGATAAAAAATTCCCGATCAAAGATCGGAAGAGAGCAAAAGAAAAATATACAGAAAGGTCGTTGGACCAAACAATGTCTGAATAATGTACGAAATTGTCACAAGCAAAAAAAGCAAAACAAAAGAAACCATGAATTGAAACACATGAAGCTCCCTTCTTGGTTATCAACCGAATCTTTGTGCCTGCATCTCTTTCGCGTCGTGCTAAACAAAAAAAAGGAAAAGGAAAAGGTCGAAACTCCCAAAGCCGAATTTCCCACCAAAATCCAACTTCCTAAATGTCCAATTGATCCCTAATTACGCATGTTATCTTTGATTTGATAGGAAATGATTTTGCAAAGTCAAGTCGTGACATATCTATGGTTCGGAATTAGGATGAAACACTTGCCTGTGTGAGATTTATACACTTTGAGTAATTTTCCTCTATTTTCAGTTGGACCCAGTGTTTCTTCTAAATGATCGTTTAGAAATGAAATGCTAATATCCTAAATCTCATTTGTGGTTATGAGAAAATCTTATCAGTATGCGAAGAGCAATCATGGTCATCCGCCACTTTCGTCAACCAGAGGCAAGCGAGCCCGTTGATCAAGCCTACTTTAGTCTCACCTTTGTCATCCAGAGATGGCAAGTCCGATGACACGCAGAGACCAATCATGGTCATCCGCCACCTTCATCAACCAGAGGAAAGCGAGCCCATTGATCGAGACTACTTTAGTCTCACCTTCGTCATCCAGAGACGGCAAGTCCGATGACACGCAGAGACCAATCATGGTCATCTGCCACCTTCATCAACCAGAAGAAAGCGAGCCCGTTGATCGAGACTACTTTAGTCTCACCTTCATCATCCAGAGATGGCAAGTCTGATGACATGCATAGACCAATCATAGTCATCCACCACTTTCATCAACCAGAGGCAAGCGAGCTTGCTGATACGCAGAGACCAACATGGTCATCTGCACCTTTTTGTCGAAGACTCAACATTTATCGACCGAGACTACTTTAGTCTCCATCCCTCCATCCAGAGACAAGCAAGTCTGATGATATGTGGGGACGATGATGTTCGTCCATTTCTAATTGTTTTGTCTTAAGATTTGTTGTAGTTCCCTTTGCTATCTGGAGACAGTCAAGTCTGATGGCATAAAGAGACAAACATATGAAACTTGTGTAAATTGTATCAAACTCCTCCAATTTATGGTCATTTTGTAGTGTTGTAATTACTTTTTGTTAAATATAGGTAATAAGTACTTAATACTCCTATTTTGTGTATTTAATAATCATTTCCTTTCAATTTCAGGATAATTAGGCAAGTTTGTGAAGTGCTAATTTTTAGCTTCTCGCTAAGCCAATCTGTCGGCTTAGCGAGCCATCCGCTGAGCACACCCCTCTTGCAGCTGAGCGCGAGGAAGAATATGGAAGAAGGATGAGCTGGACACACGTGCTAAGTGAGGGCTCATCCCGCTAAACGCACTGCTTGCATGCATCTGCTAAGCGAGAATACGAGCGCTAAGCCGAAATTCACTTATGTGCGCTAAGCGGCCCATATTTGCGCTAAGCGGGCAGGCACCAACAAGGCCACCTATTTAAGCCTTAAATCAGAAATGAAAAGAGAGTTTGGGAAATTCTCAAAGCTTTTGCATGTTTAGAGATTTCTAGAGAGAGAAAGGTCCACGTTCCAAAGAGTTTTGAGAGCTTTTATTGTGCAAAGACTGGCAGAGAACTAAGAGTGAAGAGGAAGCCATCCTGAGAGCATGAGATGAGTCTGTGAGTGATTGTGAGGTTCTAGAGGTGGAGGAGACATCCCCACTACTTGCATTTCTTCAATCCTTCATTTTTCTCTTCTCTTTGTTATAAAGGAAGCTTCCTAGATATGGAGAGCTAAATCCTATGTTGGTTCTTCCTTGTAGGTACTTGATGTAAATACCTGTATATCTATTTAATGATGTTTTATGTGTTCTCTGTGCTATCAGTACGTCATTTCAGTGTGCTTTTGCCTTGATCAAGTAGATGCATGCTTTGTTAGGATCATTCAATAGTGGAAACTGGTCTAATTCTTAGAACATGATAGGACAAGGCTAGTTTATCATATTATCACGAGGGATCGGGGTACGGTAACCTAGTTGTTTGTATGTTTATCTTAATGCGGTTTTGGTCGAGTTTTGTCCAACAAGAGGAATCTGAGGATGATGCTTGATTAGGATTAGGCTAGACTATCACGAGGGATTAGGGTTTAGCATTTCAAGAGACACCATAGAACACATGAGCATTGTTAAGTAGAGAATATCCTTATAACACCAGGCACCCAATAGGAAGACCAAAACGTTGTCTACTTGTCTTTACACATCATTACTCACGTGATTTTCCTTTTAATAGTTAGTTTACATACCTGTTCATAGTCCACACATATCTTTTCATACTAGACACTTATTCACTGAATATAGCTTTACCAAGTAACACAAGTTCCCCGAGAGTTCGATACTCGGTTCTTACTATTTTATACTACTTGCACGATCCGGTGCATTTGCCAGGTTCGACCAGATGCCTCCTAGTAGCGCTTCTTTAATGTCTTGAGCTGGATGTAGGACGATGACCTGTCGATCATGGGCCCAGTACCTGCTCGTACTTGCCCTTAAGTCTCCAAATACAGGAAAATTGTACTGCATAGTAAAATATGACTACTACCATTTACCTTTACTTACCTTTGGCCTTGGACTTGGTGTGGTACCGACCAACTCTTCTGTTTTCCTCCAAGTCACGGGACAACAAAGATGTACATGCATTCTTATGATTGGGCAGTTCAAGGGTAATAATTCAAACAAATATTTATTTTGTCCAAAATTACTTAAACACTCGCGACATGCCTATAGATCGAGCGAGATGGCTTAGGATAGATCACATGCACCATTTGAAGGATGGCAATGGATTGTCATATTTTGGTGAATGACCAAGTGAAACTTTCTTGATTTAAGGTCATAGAGTGATGCCAGGGGTCTGTTGACCCTACTGAAACTTGATGGCAAGGGTTGATCTTGACAAGATTTACGTAATGAAGCTACCATTGGATTCGAAAGAAATATCAAAGAGTTTGCATGAGAGACTAACATTAGATGTTTGGGCATCTTCCATGAGCTCTTAGCCAAATGAGTTTGCTTCTCAAACATGCAAGTGCGAACCTCAGGGATTTCTCTTTTTGTTTTATATATTTTTTAACAATCACAAGCATGTGCGGGTTTCATTCTAGAATCCTAACTTAAAAGCAAATTAGTCATTCCTTGATCCACATGGGCATTATTGGGCTTGTAATGTGGTCAGGGGTAAGAGGGCTATGAAAGAAAGGATTAGACAGGCTCAAAGAGTGTTTGAGGATTATATTGAGTAAGAACCTCAAGAGTGTCTTGCTTGTACCTTTTGTTGTAGAAGCAAGCTTCATGATGATGAATCAAGTTGATTCAAGTAGTTTTGATGATGACAAAAACCCAAAGAATGATTTCAAGATTGAGTCAACAAGTTTCAAGATCAAGATTAATTTCAAGTTTCATGAGAAGAAATCAAGAAGATTCAAGAATCCAGAGAAGTTTGATTTCAAGATTCAAGAGAAGATGAATTCAAGATTCAAGAGAAGAAATCAATAAGACTTCACAATGGAAGTATTGAAAAGATTTTTCAAAAAACAAACATAGCACAATTTTCTAAGTTACAAGAGTTTTTACTCTCTGGTAATTGATTACTAGTTTCCTGTAATCGATTACCAGTGGCAAAGTTTGATTTCAAAAGCTTTTAACTGAATTTGCAACATTCTAATTGATTTTTAAATGGTGTAATCGATTACAATATATTGGAAATCGATTACCAGTGTATCTGAACGTTGAAATTCAAATTCAATTGTGAAGAGTCGCATCTTTTCATAAAATGCTTTGTGTAATCGATTACATGGTTTTGGTAATTGATTACTAGTGACAAGTTTTGAATAAAAATCAAGAGATGTAACTCTTCCAATGGTTTTCTCAAGATTTTCTCAAGGTTATAAGTCTTCCAATGGTTTTCTTGACCAGACATGAAGAGTCTATAAAAGCAAGACCTTGACTTGCATTTTAAAAACTTGATACAACTTTTCATATATACTTTTACAACCTTTGAATCTCTTTGAACATCTTTTTGAACTTCTTCTTCCTTTGCCAAAAGCTTTCTGAGTTTTCTGGTTTCCAAACCTTGGTCTTTCACAGAAAGCAAAAGTGTGCTATTCATGTTTTTCATTCTCTTCTCCCTTTGCCAAAAAGAATTCAACAAAGACAAATCGCCTGAATTCTTTTTGTGTCTCTCTTCTCCCTTTTCCAAAAGAACAAAGGACTAACAGCCTGAATTCTTTTGTATCTCCCTTCTCCCATTTCAAAGAATTCAAAACGACACAGTCTGAGAATTCTTTTGATTCTTCCATTTCCCTTAAACAAAGGATTTCAAAGGACTAACCTCCTAAGATATCTTTTGTTTCCCCTTCACAAAGTTTCAAAGGACTAACCGCCTGAGAACTTTGTCTTAACATATTGGAGGGTACATCCTTTGTGGTACAAGTAGAGGGTACATCTACTTGGGTTGTTGTAACTGAGAACAAGAGAGGGTACATCTCTTGTGGATTAGTTCAAGTGGAGGGTACATCCACTTGGTTGTTCAATGAGAACAAGGGAGGGTACATCCCTTGTGGATCTTTGCTTATAAAGGTTTTTACAAGGTTGAAAGAAATCTCAAAGACCGTAGGTTGCTTGGGGACTGGATGTAGACACAGTATAAAATTCTTGTGTTTGTCTTCTTCTTCCCTACACTCTTTAATTTTCGCTGTGCACTTTTAATTATCGCTTTTAGTTTTGGTTAAGTTTCTTTTTCTATTCTTTATTTTCTTAACTTTGTAGTAAAAGTCTAATTAAATCTAGTAACATTAAGAAGGATAAATTTTTAATTAGTCAAGGCACATTAATAATTAATTTGAACCCCCCCCCCCCCCCTTCTTAATTATTCCGAGGCCACTTGATCCAACAAGTGGTATTAGAGCAAGTATCCTCTAGAAAGTTTAACCACTTGAAGATTCATGGCCTCTTCAAATTCTTTGTTTCCTGAAGGAAATTCCATCCATAGGCCACCTATCTTCAATGATGAGGGTTACCACTATTGGAAAACCCGTATGCAGATTCTCATTGAAGCCATAGATTTAAACATTTGGGAAGCAATGGAAATAAGACCTTACATACCCACTATAGTAGATGTAAGCACTAGCACCACAACACAAAAACCTAGAGATAAGTGGACAGAAGAAGATAGAAGAAGAATCCAGTATGATCTTAAAGCCAAAAACATTATTACTTCAGCCCTAGGAATAGATGAGTATTTTAGAGTGTCAAATTGCACAAATGCTAAGGAGATGTGGGATACTCTCCAACTTACACATGAAGGCACCACTGATGTGAAAAGATCTAGAGTCAACACCCTTACACATGAATATGAATTGTTTAGGATGAACCCTAATGAAAACATCCATAGCATGCAAAAAAGATTCACACATATAGTCAACCATCTTGCCTCATTAGGAAAATCTTCCCTAATAAAGATCTAATTAATAAAGTTTTAAGATGATTAAGTAAGGAATGGCAGCCCAAGGTAACTGCTATTTCTGAAAGTAAAGATCTTTCCTCTATGTCTCTTGCTACTTTGTTTGGAAAATTGCAGGAACATGAAATGGAACTCCAACGTCTTAATCAAAATGAAGAAACCGATAAAAGGAAAAGAAGTATAGCACTAAAAGCCTCATCATCAATGCAAGAAGAAAATGAAGAAGAAGAATCAGAAGATGAAGAAGACTTCTCACTCTTTGTGAAGAAGTTTAAAAAATTTGTCAAGAAGAGAAGAATCGAGAGGCGTCAGAACTTCAACAATGGTAGAAGATCTCAAGAAGACTCTCAAATTCTTAGATGCTACAAATGCAACCAACTTGGTCACATCAAAGCAAATTGTCCCTCAAATGAGGAATGGCCTGAGAAGAGTGATAAGAAAAGGTATGAAGAAAGAAGGACCAAGAAGGCTTACATTGCATGGGATGACAATGACTCATCCGATGGTTCAGAGAAAGAGATCAACCTTCTAACCAAGGATTATGAGAACGATGAGAACATTTCTCAAGAAGATTAAGCAAAAAGCAAAAGTATGACTCTCATCTTTGAAGATCTAGGAACTTAAATCATGAAAAAGGTAACATCAAAACCATTCTCTTTTACGTTAATTTGGTTGAAATTTTCCTTCAATTAATTTGATTATGATGACTAACAAAATTTTGTTTGTTTGTCTTGATTGATTGAAATTATGAGAATGTGTTTGTATGTTTTGATTGAGTTAATTTTCTCTCTCAAAGCATGAAGTTTCTTTTTAGATGTTTGATGATATCTATGATCTTTATTCTTCAATACTTGTGTTTAATTATTTTAATATAATTGAATATATACAATGACTATTTTTTAAAATGATTATGCATGATTTTGAATGTGATATGTGAATTACTTGCTTAAGGTTCATTCATAAAGTTTTTCAAAATCCATTATGTTATATTTATTTATTTTTATATAAGAATTTTCAGATATAAAGTACTTTTTGATTCTGAAAAATCTGTTATCAAGCATGAGCATGATAAAGATATTGAGCATATAGGTTTCAGAGAAAATAATGTTTACATGATTGATTGAGTTCTTTGAACTTTCTAAGTTTTTTTTTAAATTACCTTTAACAAATCTGAATGTTTGATGATGCCTGTGATCTATATCCTTCAATCCTTGTATAATTCTTGTTTGATATGTTTGAATTACTTGATTGATTGTTCAAAATATTTTTTTTTATGTTTTTCAAAATTATTATATTTTATTTCAAATAAAATTATTTTGATATGATAAAACCTTCTATGTTAATAAAAACTCATATTGGTAAGCGTTGATAGTAAATTAGCACTTAGTCTTAGGAAAAAGGTGGCTGTGTTTTTAAAATTTGTAGATACTAAAAACCAACTTGCAGACATCTTCACAAAACCACTAACCAAAGATTCTTTCTACACCATTAGAAGAGAATTAAGACTTCTAGATGCAAGTGACTTAGACAAATGATTTATGTTTTGATGACTTATGACGTATTTGTTATTTATGCGCATATGCTTCTATTATAATGTGAGGATAATTTATTATCTTGTTTGATTTCTATAAGCTTCTCTCTTTTCTTGTCTAATTATTATATTTTGTTTTTAAGCTTTGTATTTGGCTATGTTTTTATGACATTTGAACACTTAGTATTTCTTTTAAATATTTGCTTAGTATGACTGAACATGATGATTATATTTACTTGCTCTTGGTTGTTTATGGTTATGAGTTTTAAACTTAATTATTTTGATGATATATGACAAGTGGTACGTACTTTTATTTGGTTATTATGAATGACTTTCTGGATTATATGACATTCTATTAAGTATTATATTTCTAGTGTGATGAATGGTTATGATATCTTGTTTGATTGTTTTCTATTCTCGTGTATGATTAGTCATTTATGTATGCTTTATATTTGTTACGCACTTTGGCTTTTGGTTGATGCCAAAGGGGGAGAGAAAATAGGTATTAAATCAAGAACTCACATAATTAAATAACTGAATTTCAAGTGAAGCTTAAACTCAAAAACAAAGGGGGAGAATAAGGAAAGTTAAGTGAGTGATCGACTAGGAAAAAGAATGTGTATGTGTTTCTTGATTTCATGTTTGTCATCATCAAAAAGGGGGAGATTGTAGAAGCAAGCTTCATGATGATGAATCAAGTTGATTCAAGTAGTTTTAATGATGACAAATAGCCCAAAGAATGATTTCAAGATTGAGTCAACAAGTTTCAAGATCAAGATTAATTTCAAGTTTCATGAGAAGAAATCAAGAAGATTCAAGAATCAAGAGAAGTTTGATTTCAAGATTCAAGAGAAGATGAATTCAAGATTCAAGAGAATAAATCAAGAAGACTTCACAAGGAGAGTATTGAAAAGATTTTTCAAAAAACAAACATAGCACAGTTTTGTTTTTCAAAAAAAAATTTCTCAAAATTTTCTAAGTTACCAGAGTTTTTACTCTCTGGTAATCGATTACCAGTGGCAAAGTTTGATTTCAAAAGCTTTTAACTGAATTTGCAATGTTCCAATTGATTTTTAAATGGTTTAATAGATTATAATATATTGGTAATCGATTACCGGTGTATCTGAACGTTGAAATTCAAATTCAATTGTGAAGAGTCACATCTTTTCATAAAATGCTTTGTGTAATCGATTACATGGTTCTGGTAATCGATTACCAGTGACAAGTTTTGAATAAAAAACAAGAGATGTAACTCTTCCAATGGTTTTCTCAAGATTTTCTCAAGATTATAACTCTTCCAATGGTTTTCTTGACCTGACATGAAGAGTCTATAAAAGCAAGACCTTGACTTGCATTTTAAAAACTTGATATAACTTTTCATATATACTTTTACAACCTTTGAATCTCTTTGAACATTTTTTTGAACTTCTTCCTCTCCTCTTCCTTTGCCAAAAGCTTTATGAGTTTTCTGGTTTCCAAACCTTGTTCTTTCACAGAAAACAAAAGTGTGCTATTCATCTTTTTCATTCTCTTCTCCCTTTGCCAAAAAGAATTCAACAAGGACTAATTGCCTGATTTCTTTTTGTGTCTCTCTTCTCCCATTTGCAAAAGAACAAAGGACTAACCGCCTGAATTCTTTTGTATCTCCCTTCTCCCTTTTCAAAGAATTCAAAACGACACAGTCTGAGAATTCTTTTGATTCTTCCCTTTCCCTTAAACAAAAGATTTCAAAGGACTAACCGCCTAAGATATCTTTTGTTTCCCTTTCACAAAGTTTCAAAGGACTAACTGCCTGAGAACTTTTTCTTAACACATCGGAGGGTACATCCTTTGTGGTACAAGTAGAAGATACATCTACTTGGTTGTTGTAACTGAGAACAAGAGAGGGTACATCTCTTGTGGATCAGTTCAAGTGAAGGGTACATCCACTTGGTTGTTCAAAGAGAACAAGGGAGGGTACATCCCTTGTGGATCTTTGCTTGTAAAGGTTTTTACAAGGTTGAAAGAAATCTCAAGGATCGCAGGTTGCTTGGGGATTGGATGTAGGCACGGGTTGTTGTCGAACCAGTATAAAATTCTTGTGTTTGTCTTCTTCTTCCCTACACTCTTTAATTTCCGTTGTGCACTTTTAATTATCACTTTTAGTTTTGGTTAAGTTTCTTTTTCTATTCTTTATTTTCTTAACTTTGTAGTAAAAGTCTAATTAAATCTAGTAACATTAAGAAGGATAAATTTTTAATTAGTCAAGGCACATTAATAATTAATTCACCCCCCTTCTTAATTATTCTGAGGCCACTTGATCCAACATTTGTCCATTTCCACTTTGAGTTGGGCTCTACTCCTTTTTTCTTGTACATTAATCTTCTATTGCACTTTTGTGCCTTTCTTTTGGAGATCTTTTGTTTCTCTTTTTTCACTTGCCTTTGACGGAATCTTTCTTTTCATTGTTGCCCAACTTCATGCATATGTTTTTGCATTGCTCTTTAGCAGTGGTTCCCACTCAGGGTTTCTATTTTTTTCTTGCCATTTTTTCTTTGTTGTTGTTTTTAGAAAACAACATGATTTGGCTCAGAGGGGGATACCAAGGATAAACTAGTGTTTGGGGATGTTGAAACATGGCCATGTGTCATTTCAAATCCTGACTTAGATCTTTTTGTAGTTTGGTTTTTACGCCCCTGATTGTTTATTATTATTATTTTCTTTTCTTTTTTTTTTCTTTTTTTTAACCCTAATTTTGCTTAGGCCGCCCTTTCGGGTTTTCAACCTAATGGGTGAGAAATTTTAATCTGCCCCCTAAGTTCGCTTGAGGCTCATGCACAGTGCCTCTCATTGCCCCAGTGTAGGGCTTTGAGGTATCTATTGCTGTTTTTCTTTGTCACGACCCTGTAGCAAGGAAGAATGAAAGAAGCTGTGCAGATTCTTGAAAATGAATTTTTCAAGGACAAGAAACATTTGAAGGATTTTTCAATTGACAAATTAAGTCAAATGACTCATATTCTTGATAACTCACATCTCTCTCAAAAAGACAAACTTTCAGGAATGATAAAATGAGGTCACATGAATGTCTGTATATATTTTTTTTATTTGAAACACAGTCAATCAAATGCTTTGTTTTTAAAATTTTTACTCGTCGTTTTACAGCACCCCGACCAAACGCGCAGAACGAGTAATTTCTGATTAAACAGTCTTGGAAGTCAAAACTTAGGAGCATAGGTCGCTTGAGAAAACAAAGCAATGGCTTACATTCACATTCCAATGGAATTCAAATAAGCAAAGATGTAATTGTGAGAGGATGAGAGACAAGGATGTCAAATTTATCCATATTATTTGCATTGTAACTGTGGTTTACAATAATGGCATAAAACTTGAAAATCCTAATGAGTCATTTAAAGACATCTAGCAACAACATTCAAATTGCCCTATGTGTGGTGTCGCTTGTCAATGTCAGGATTCACAAGTGATTCTCCTCAAACTTTAGCCAGTCCGCATCAATTAGACTTTGCACCTTATACTTCAGGGCCCTACAATGCTCAATAGAATGCCCCATAACTCCTCCATGATAAGAACATGTTGCGTTCGAGTCGTATGATCGAAAAAATGGAGGTTGAGGAACTTTGGCTGAGGTTATGGCTACCATTGAATTATTAAGTAGATATGGGAGCAAGTCAGCATATGACACCGGAATTGGGGTGAATTCTACAAGCTTTTTTTGCTGCAAAATTCCTTCCTTGGTTGGTGTTTTGGTTTGTGCTAAAGGTGGTGTTTGGCATTGGTTGTGTGGCAGTCAGGCTTTGTGGCTGACATAGTGATGGCCTTTGTGGATGATTGAGTGGTGGGTAATGATAAGGGCTGATATCGGCTAAGTAGTGATATTGTTGAGCAGGTGGGAAATTTGGCCATGTAGGAATGGCAACCACAACATGGGTTCCTTACTCCTTCTCCTTCTCCCCATCTGCCTAAGGCTTTTTACTTGTCAAAGCAAGACAATCAAATTGGCCTCTTCTTAGACCCACTTTGATCCTTTTGCTGGCAAACACTAAATCGACAAAGCTTAAAGGCATGTAACCTACCATCTTCTCATAGTAGGACACCGGTAACGTGTCTACTATCATCGCTATCAACTCCCTCTCCATCATTGGGGGCGCTACTTGAGCTGCCATATCCTTCCACCTTTGGGCATACCCTTTGAAAGATTTGTGCTCCCTTTTGCACAAGTTCTGTAGCCACGTCCTATCCAGAGCTATATTAGGATTGTACTAATACTGCCTAATGAAGGAAACCATTAGGTCTTTCCAAGAATGGACTCGGGAAGGTTCCAAATTAGAGTACCAGGTGCGGCTTCCCCAATAAGACTTTCCTGGAAAAAATGCATCAACAACTTTTCATCTTTTATGTATGCCCTCACTTTCCTGCAGTACATCTTCAGGTGGTTCTTGGGGGCAAGTAGTCCCCTTTTACTTATTGAAGTCAGACACCTTGAACTTCGTAGGGATGGCGATGTCAGGCACTAAGCACAATCCGTCGTGTTAGCGAAAGCATAACCTCCACCTCCTTCAACGGCTGTAAGCCTTTCCTCTATATGATCCAACTTTCCCTTCCCCACCATAGCAAGAGGGATTCTTCCCGCCACAAAATACAAGGGTTGTGGTTGTGGGAGGAACTGAGGGCCCTCCAAGGTGTTTGGCAGGGGCACACCACCAACTGCTTTCCCTTCAGTTGCATATTCGAGGCGAGGCTCAAAGTTGGCTAGATTGTGGTGGTGTATTTCATGTGTCTCCCCCATGAGTTGAGGGACAAATGCATGATCAAATTGAGGTTGTTGGTTCTTGATGAGTATGGGAGTGGAGTTATTGACATTCTTATTAAGAGTGTGCACCATATTGGATGGTGCATAGTTGGGAGCTAAGTCATATAGTGGGAAGGAATGCTTGTTTTGAACTTGCACAAAATAGGGGCCGCCCGTACTTCCCAATTCTTTGCCTCTCTGCCCTACAATATTCAAGATGGCATGATTTATTTGGTTGAGGCTAGATGGGGGAGTCAGGTCCACCTCAGCAACGACACTGGTAGCAACAACTATAGCCCCATTGACCTCCATTACCTTCTTCATGCTCATCATGGCCTCCAAGTCGGCCTTTATCTGCTCTTGCACCTCGTCTACTTCACCCATTACTCTAGCTCTAGCATCCATTCGGTAAGGCTGCCGTAAAGTGCATTTTTTCCTTTTGATAACAATCATTACAGTTTTGATTTCAAGGAAAGAATGCAATGAGCAATGCAACCAATGAAAATCATGGATGGATGCAGACGATGCATTGTTGAAGTATTTCAAATTTTACACAGGACACAGGGTCAAGTCAAATCAGACAACATTGTTTATTACATCTTGTCAGAGTCAAAGTGAAATTGGAAGTAACAGGGACATCAACAATCCTAATTTTGTAAATCATGTATTTGCAGTAGACAACGGAGCAATGTAACTCGATTCATCTTTTGACCCAATTTATCAAGTTGGTTACTTTCATACTTGACCTTGACTTGATGAACCTTTCCTTAAAAGCATGTGCTTGGTTCAACCCCATAATCCAAGGAAAAGAAATTTTGATTGGCAATACTTCGACCACACCTCATAGAGATGAATGACCCGGGCATACTTATGCGATGCACGAAAAAATGCATGAGATTGACATGAGATGCCCTAGGAACCACCATTTTCCTAGTTAACCATGCATTAGGTACCACATTCACATGATTTTCAATCATTTTTTAGAAATGGGTGTATAATCCCAACATGGTTGGTTTATAGCCATCATCATGGTACCCGACACATGTAACTAAGAATGTGGTGTGACTTTCTTTTCGTTCTCTCTTTTTTTTTGTTTTGTCCCCCCCCCCTCTTTTTTTACAGAGGAAAATGCAAGGGTCATGCATGAGTGAACATGACATGCAAATGAGGAAAATATAATGTATGCAGTTGTCAGAACAAAAGAGCATGCTAAATGCAGATGTGTGGTAATGCAATAATTTATGCAAATGCAATGCACGAATATGATAAACGACAAATGCGGGAATGATATGTCCATTGCAATGCCATGAAGAGATGCATGATGCAATCAAGGAATATGCTAAAGTAAGTTTTCTATGTGCCCCCTAATTTGAGGAACCTAATGGAAATGGTCCAAAGGTCCACTTCTAGTGATAACTCTAGAGGGTGGTTTTAAGTAACTTTATTGGCTTCTAGAGATATCATCCTCTTACGTAATACATTGTGGCGATAGGGGCTATCAGCGACAATGCATCACTAAAAGAGGAAAACTCTAGATGAGGCTTCACTGTCATCAAGCAAGTTGGAGACTCAGCGTGACCATAGATCGACCTCCATTCCTTATGGCTCACATAGACCCGGGTATAGGGCCTAACATCTCAATGTGTGTGTGAGGTGTAGGTGCCATGTGCGTAGAAACAGTATTTCTAACTATGAATGTAATCGATAGATAAACACACACCAAACACAACAATATAGCAAAGGTTATGTACAAATATGGACAAACAAAAGATAACAGGGAAAAGTGAAAATAAATAAGTAAAAAAGTCATGATAAAAACATTGCACACTGACTGAATGGCCAAACTCTCTAACAATCCCCAGTAGAGTCGCCAACTGTCACAACTTGTCCTCCGGCAGGGACGCGAAAAGGCCTCTCGGTCAGGCCAAGGGTGCGCCTTCCATTGAAGGAAAATGCGTGGAGTCACCACCAACGTTTATTTGAGGAAAACGTTGGAAAAATCGAAAAGACGATGGTCTGCGTATTTTGAAAATAAGGGTTCAGGAAATGCTTACGCACGGGGAAGGTATTAGCACCACACGCGTCCGTCACAAGGGACGACAACCTATAATCGAATGTGCAAATCGTGACTTCAAAATTATGTATTTTCCCTTTTTTATGTTTTTTTTTATCTTTTTGACTTTTTATGTTTTTTACTTTTTTTGTGGTCGACAAAGGTGTTTCCCTCGCTCCTACGTATTCCCCAATTTGCGATGAGAAAATCAGACCTACGTAGTTCTTTCGAGAACTAAACGTTGGTTAAGTGGTTTTCATATTTTTTTGCAAGATTGATTTTAACCGAACAAAAGTTGTTTAAGGCGTTGGACCTTTGAACGATCTTTTGATTTTTGAAAAGAGAGAAACGTTAAGGCGCTGAACCCTTTTGGACAATCTCTTGATTTTTGAAAAGAGAGAAACATTATGGCATTGGACCTTTAACGATCTCTTGGGATCGACAAAAGTGGGGCTTTTGCTCCTACGTATCCTCAATTGCGATAAGGAACTCAGATCTACATAGTTCTTCGTGACCATTTAAGGCGTTGGAGCTTGTAACGGTTTTCAAATGATCTTTTCGCGGGCAAAGCTTGATTTGCGAGTTGATTTTAGCCTTAGTTTCACTTGGTTATTTCTCAACTCATTTAAGGGGAATTTTGAAAGTAAGTATCCGGTTGAAACTTGCCTTTTTTTATTATTAACCGAGGTCACGGCATGAATGATCGGTTGAATTTTACTTTAAAGGTGATTAAACAAGATTACAACACAAATGATCAGTTGAAATTCATTTAAACATTGATTAAGTGAGATTACGACTTAAACGTTCGGTCGAAACTCGCTTAAAATGAAGAAAAAGAATACCGAAAGCAGAAGAATGAACATGAAGACATACAAAGCAAGAATGGACCCCTAAGGGTGCATTGAATGAATTCAAGGCTTCAAAATAAAAAACTAACCGGTTGAAGATTGACGAACGATGAAGAACAAATGAAGAATAGCGAAGAACATCCACGAAATTGATCACGGAAATGTCACGGAAGCGCCTCGACTTTGATTTTCTCCTTCTTTTTCTTCGCACTAATTTTAAGTGAATTCTGGATACCCAGGGTGTTGGCCCCTTCTCTCAGCCTCCCACGCCCCTTTTATATCCAAAATAGGGCAGAACCTTGCCGCCCAGGTGAGCTGGTTGCTTCTTGATGAAGTTTCCTGAGCGCACCCACCAAATTCATTAGTTCACCCCCATTTTCGTTTCCCTCGAATTGATCATAAAAATGTTACAGAAACGTTACGGAAGCGCCTCAGCCTTGATTTTCTTCTTCTTTCTCCTTCTTTTCACTAATTTTAAGTGAAATATGCATGCCCAGGGTGTTGGACCCCTTCCTTTCAGCCTCCCTATGGCATTTTATAGCAAAATGAGGGAGGTGGTGGCCGCCCAGACAAGCTGGGTTGCTGTGGAAGCAATGACTTTCAAGATTATTTTGATGATGCCAAAGAATCAAGAGTTAAGCAAGTTCCAAAGAATCAGGAGTCAAAAAGCTTCAAGAATCAAGATTCAAGAACAATCAAGTTTCAAGATTCAAGAACAATCAAGATCAAGATTCAAGACTCAAAATTCAAAAATCAGGAGAAGACTTAATCAAGATAAGTACTAAAAAAGTTTTTCAAAACATTGAGTAGCACAAGAATTTTTTACAAAATCTTTTACCAAAGAGTTTTACTCTCTGGTAATCGATTACCAGAAGGTAGTAATCGATTAACAGTAGCCAACATTGTTTTCAAAACTGATTTACAAAGCTGTAATTGATTACCATGAGCATGTAATCGATTACCAGTATTTTAAAATGTTAGATTTCAAATTTCAAGAGTCACAACTAGTGATAAAACATTTTCAAATCATTTTAAACTTGTGTAATCGATTACACAATACTTGTAATTGATTACCAGTGTTTCTAAACATTTTTATTTTCAAATTTAAACATGAAGAGTCACATCTTATGATGTGTAATCGATTACACTATAATGGTAATCGATTACTAGTGACTGATTTCGAAAAATAAATTTCCAAAAGTCACAATTCTTAAAGTGACTTGTTTCTGAAGATTTTTTCAGAAGTCACAACTTTTTAAGTGACTTGTTTTCAAAAGAGTCACAATTTTTAAAAGGTGACTAGTTTTAAAGAAATTGCCAAGAGTCACAAACTTTAACTCGAGTCATCAAATGATTATAAATATGTGACCATGGCATGAATTTCAATAACTAGTTTTTTTCATAAATTTCTGATTCATTTCTCAACTTCTTTCTAAGAGTTTTTGTTCAATACTTTCTCTACCAAGCAAAGTTCATTGTTCAAAAACTTGTGCTACTCTTCTTCTTCATTTCTTCTTCCTCTTGCCAAAAGATTCAAAGGACTAATCGCCTGAGAATTCTTTTGTTTCTTCCCTTCTCCCTCTTGACAAAATATTTCAAAGGACTAACCGCCTTGGATATCTTCTATTTCTTACAAAAGATTTCAAAGGACTAACCGCCTGAGATATCTTTTTCCCTTTCCCTTTATACAAAAGATTTCAAAGGACTAACCGCCTAAGAATTCTTTGTCTTAACACATTGGAGGGTACATCCTTTGTGGCACAAGTAGAGGGTACATCTGCTTGGGTTGTTATACTGAGAACAAGAGAGGATACATCTCTTGTGGATCAGTTCAAGTGGAGGGTACATCCCTTGTGGATCTTTAGCTTCTAAAGGATTTTACAAGGTTGAAAGAAATCTAAAGAACCGTTGGTTGCTTGGGGATTGGATGTAGGCACGGGTTGTGGCTAAACTAGTATAAATCTTGTGTTTGTCTTCTTCTTCCCTACACTATTTAATTGCCGCTGTGCACTTTTAATTGCCACTTTACTTTTGGTTAAGTTATTGTTTCTGTTCTTTACTTTCTTGACCTAGTAGTAAAAGCCTAGTTGAATCTAGTAACATTAAGAAGGATAAATTTTTAATTAGTCAAGACACATTAATAATTAATTCAAACCCCCCCCCTTCTTAATTATTTTGAGGCCACTTGATCCAATCTTCTAGATGGGCCCAATGCTAGTTACACCCCCCAGTTTGATGAGTTCACCCCTCATTTTCGTGTTTTTGGCTCATTTCCTTTTGAAACGTCGCAAAACTTTACGGATTACATGGCGGCGAGTGTTAAGCACCTCAAAGTGGTCAATTAAGGTCCGCATGCCGACAAACAATTGTCCCCGGACGAAATTAGGGTATGAAAATACATAACCAAAAAGACGTGTAAAACCATACACAAAAATACGAGTAAAGAGAGATACAACCTGATCAATCTTTGCCACAAAAACCCTTGCTTGATTGAGGAGGTGTTCTTCTTCAACTTAAGAGACACAACTCACTTCCAAGAATAGATCTTGATAACCAAACAATTAAGAAGTTTTGAGTTATATAAAGCTATTTTCTTCTCTTCGCTTTTCTCTAATGATAACTAGAGATCTTTCTCAATTAGAGGCTAATCGGTTATTTTCAAGATGTTGAGTATTCTCTTGATGTATGTTGGAGGGAACACAAGTTGTTTATTTATAGAGAAAACAATTATAACCATCTGTAATCGATTAAATCTACAAAGTAATCGACTAATTCAAGGAAGTAATCAATTAGATTATCTAAGTAATCGATTAAAGTGTTCTTCCCAACATCTGGAAATAACTCAACAACAATGTAATCTATTAGATGCTCTAAGTAATAGATTAAAGTGTTCTTTGTTCACTTCTGATCAACTAAACGAGAGAGAAGTAATCGATTAATCCATTTGGTAATCGATTAAAACAGGGACTTCTGAATAAATCAATCATTGTCTCAAACAACAATGTAATCGATTATGAAACAATTGTAATCGATTAAACTGATATGTGACTCAACTCTTCAAGCATCAGGCAACATGTCGTAATCGAATACAATGGACCTAAAAATGATTAAAACAAAGAGTTTTTGCCTCTTGAAGAAACTTTTCTAACTTAGAAACTTTTATTCACACTAACCATGATGATGAATGATGCAATACAAATATCATATGTACTAAGATGCAACATACAAGATAACAACCAATACAAATGCCACTCAAGCGAGTTAGGCATGTGAAAGTAAAAAATTCTTCAAGCTTTTCCTTGAGAGGTTGTTCACCATGTTGCTCATGTTGCTCCCCTATCTCTAACAAGTGTAGTGCTAGAAGTGGCCTAGAGAGTACTTGTTGTAGCCAGAAGTGGCATAGAGAATACTTGGTTGTAATAAAAGAATTGATTAGTGAAACCCTTCAAGGTTTGGAGGAGAATTGAACATAGCCCAAGAGTTTGGGTGAACCAGCATAAAATTTCTATATAAATAGTTATTTTCTATAAATCACTTCTACACTACTATATCCCAGTTTTGTGAACTGGTTTTCTAAGCACATCATGATTTTGAACCCTTTGGACGAAACCCTTCGTCCATTGATATCTGTTTGAAAAAATCTTTTAACAATTTTCTAAAGACTAAGTTTTTATCCAACACACTATTTAATCCCCTTTCTAGTGTGTTTCAAGTACTTCAATTGGTATCAAAGCTTGGCCTTTAGGTTGAGCTCTTGATAGAGTAAAGGAAAGAAAACTCCTGCAACAATTGAAGAAGGATATGCTTGGAACAAGCCTCTTATGTTTAATGGAGCCAACTATGATTATTGGAAGGAAAGAATGATTGCCTCCTTTGAATCCACTCACATCGATATGTGGGACGTTGTAGAAAAAGGAAATCACATTCCTTTAGATGCTCAAAGAAGCGAGATCCCCAGATATGGATGGACGGATGAACATAAGTCCATATGTCTTCTCAACTCTCGAGCAAGAATTTTTTTTTGTGTGTGCTTTATCTCAAAAAGAGTATACCAAAGTTCATAGCTTCAGAAGCGCTAAATAGATGTGGGACATGTAACGACCCACCTCGTCACTATGATATCACTAACTCAACAATGTGACATTTTGATTTTTAAGTGAAAAACTCCATTAATTTGATTATGAAAAATAAGGATAATTTTTTCACGATATACATTCACTAAACAACACACAAAATACTTCATTGGATATATATATATATATATACCATCATACATCATTTACATGTCAAAAACTAATTTAGTTTATACATGTATCTAAGCCTGTGATTTACATGTCCAAATCAAAATAGAATTAGGGAACCAACTATAGAGGAGTTGATAAAAAAAGACAACTCTCTCCCAAAATAATCTCAGTGTCATCACGTCAGCTTGGTGGCTCCCACAAAAGAATCTTCCTCCACATCATCTACTGTTGTTCGTCTACTCCCATGAACGAAGGTTCGCGATCATCACAAGTACCAACCACATGGTACAAAATTGCAAGGGTGAGTTTAATATAAAAGAAATCAATAAGCATTATGATCGAGGCCGTACCCGAATCAAATAAACATTAGAATGCAGTAACTAGGAAGTGATCCTAGGTCGTTTCCCAACTAACAATGACTAACTAAATTTTCATAATATGCTTCGTTATAACAGTAACAATTGGGGGGGATGTGTTTGTTTTGTGAATTTAAGAACAAGCAGATTGGAATACGAAATTAATAGTATTAAAAGCATGTTGTTTCCTCTGATTCAGAAGCCATTCTCTTATCCTAGGTTATGAGGATTTCACCCCTGGCAGTTAACCACTTAATCCAACCCTAATTTAATTTACTAAGCGAAAATCAATTTAGGGTTGTCAATATGAGATTAAGCAACACATACACCAATTAACCTCTTGTTCATTAAGCACTAACGTAATTTAAGAACAGAGGCAATTAATCGAACACGAAGCGTGCACAGATTAACAGAACGCGTGTGGGTTAATTGGTGAAGGGAAAACCGATAGGAAAGCAACATTAAAAATAGAACCTCAAAGAGAGTTATGCTTCATCCTCAGAGGGAAACAACACTAGAAATTTAGCCTTCCATAAGTTCAACAAAAGCAGAAAACATAAATGAAACTAGAAGCAGAAATGTAAATGAAGCTAAAGGCAGAAAACATAAATGAAGCTAAAAGCATAAGAAGGAACAAAAACGAAATTGCAATTGAAGGTAGAAAATGGAAAAATGCATTCACGTGAACAATAATACAAAGCTAAAAACGTAAAACCCTAAAACTCCATGCACTCAGCTTAGGTATTTTCTCCTGAATAATAGAATAGCCTTTACACGAATCCCAAGGCTACTATTTATAAGGGTCACTCAAAGTCACTGGGCCCTATTACATTATTTTGGCCTAAAATGAAATAAAAATAACTGAACGCAATAAAAAATGAAATTAGACGAAATCTAATAAAATTTTCTGCTCTCGTCAAGTCCAATCTGGCTTGGCCCAATACCTTATAATTATCTTGAAATTGAATTAAAAACACCAAATTAGTCACGTGGGCCCAATTGATAAAACTGAATAATAAATTTAACAATTAGAGTAAATCATTAATTAAATTGGTGACAAAAAGGGTTAAGAAATAGGAGAAAATAATGGCACATAAAAATCCCCCATACTTAGTCTTTTGCACTCCTGGGCAAAATGAAACAAAGAACAAAATCCAAGGATATCAAAGAGAGACAAACAAAAACATTTACATATTTCTCAATGAACATCAAGGAATGAAAGGAATGGGTAACATCAAACATGAAGAGATCCAAAGAGTCAAGACATTCATGAAAATCATCCAAGCAACCCAATCATGGCAAAATAGTTAATCAGCTCAAGTGATAAAGCCTCACAAAATATACTCTATCTCTCAAGTGTCTAGGCTACTATTTACCCTCAAAGCACCCATGAAAACCAACACCACATAAACTTGGCAAGATTCTAAAATTGACAATCAACCCATAAACACAAGCACATGAGGATCAAAAAGTCTTTTAAGGTTGTAATGGGGCCAAGGACAAGGTAGGGAAAAATATGGAATAAGTAGCTAAATCCCAAAGGAATAGAGGAGCAATGGGGAATAAGTGCATATTAAGAAAAAATAAGAAAACCTAAAGATAAAATTTAAACATAAAGAGTAGAACCAAGAGTCTCATCATTCTTTTTCTATTTAAGATCTTATTCACTCAACTTTATTGCTTTTCTTTTTCTTTTTCTAATTGATTCAACTTGAATTTTTTTTTTAAAGCGTAGCATTTGAGAAATAGCATATCATTCAGCATATCCAACATTTAACCAATATACAATGTACATCAAGTATGGCCCAAAATACATCATGAAGCATAGCCAACAAAACATGTTATCCAATGAAACAAAACCCCCCCACACTTATTCCTAAAACAATTCCAAAGCTCCAAAATTCCTTAAGGTTAAGGTGAGATCATGGTTTTTCACTTAAGGCTTGTAATGAGCTTCAAAATAAAGAAAGGGAAACATAGGCTCAAAGGGCTATCAAATGAATTAATTCAAGGTAAGTCCATTTGGCTAGAGGCTTATAAGAACAAAATTGCCTAAATCATTTCCAAATATGCATGTAAATTAGGAAGCATCAACAAGAATCAAGCCAAGGCTATTGTGCAAGCAATCAATGGGGCAAAACACACCAAATGATTATGATGATGGTTCAAATTCTCACAAAGGTAAACTTATCACTTTCAAATTGAGCTTTCAAAACTATCATGACATGTAGAGGAAAAACAAGGATTTCAAATCACAAAATGTCAAGAGACTTTTATTTTCAAAACAATTACCCATTATTTGAACATATCATATAATTCAAAGAAAAACATGCAAAGTTGTACATGCAAATAGAATTGACCTAAAATATTAAACTAGAAACCCAACAAAACTAACAAAATTAACAAATCCAACAAAACTAGCAAAACCAAAACCAAAGAACACTCCCCCCCCCCCATACTTAAACAACACATTGTCCTCAATGTAGCACAATTAAAAGATTAAAGGCAATTAAACCATCAAATAGAGTCGGACAAATGTAATAAAAATAAAGGAGGAGATAGGAAAAGAAAAAACTCCTTAAGTCATGGTGGAGGAAGAGTAGGGTGGAGTAAGGAAGTCTCTTCCACCACTACGTCCACTAAAGAAGGGTTTGTGAGAAATGGCTTAAGTCGGTGTCCATTGACCTTGAAGCTCTTGTTTGTGGAGTCGCTTTTGATCTCAACTATACCATAAGGAAAAACATTAGTAACAACAAAAGGATCAATCCACTTAGACCTTAACTTACCACTCATGAGTCTAAGCCTAGAATTATACAATAACACTTTTTGCCCAACCATGAAGTCCTTCTTAATTATTATGCTATCATGGAACTTCTTGGTCTTTTCTTCATAGAACTTGTCATTCTCGTACGCTTCTAGGCGGATCTCATCTAACTCACTCAGTTGCAACTTTCTTTCCTCACCGGCTTGATCCATAGAGAAGTTGTAGGTCTTCACTGCCCAATATGCTTTGTGCTCAATCTCCACTGGAAGATGGCATGCCTTTCCAAAGACAACCCAATAAGGAGACATTCCTATGGGTGCTTTGTAGGCAGTCCTATGTGCCCAAAGAGCATCATCAAGCCTGGTACTCCAATCTTTCTTGCTTTGCTGCACAATCTTCTCTAAAATTCTTTTGATCTCCCTATTAGAAATTTCTGCCAGTCCATTGGTTTGGGGGTGGTATGGTGTGGATACCCTGTGTACGGCCCCGTACTTTTTAAGCAAGGCATGCATTGATTTGTTGCAAAAATGGGTTCCTTGATCACTAACGATTGCTTTAGGTACTCCAAACCTGCAAAACAGATTAGATCTGACAAAATCTACAACAACCTTAGCATCATTAGTTCTAGTGGGCTTGGCTTCCACCCATTTTGAAACATAATCAACTGCAAGGAGAATATAAACATAACCAAAAGAGATAGGAAAAGGGCCCATGAAATCTATGCCCCAGACATCAAACACCTCACAGAATAGCATGGGTTGCTGAGGCATTTGTTGTCGCCATGTAAGTGCACTTCTTGCTCTCTGACACTGCTCACAAGTGCTACAAGTCTTTCACGCATCTTTAAAGATGGTGGACCAATAAAAGCCACAGTCAAGCACTTTGCGAGCTATCCTTTGAACACCCAGATGACCTCCCAGTGTGGAAGAATGACAGAATTACAGGACTAAGTCAGTCTCATGATCTGCAATGCATCGTCTAATGACCTGATCACTGCACAATTTCCACAAGTAGGGGTCATCCCAAAGAAAATGCTTAGCATCACTTTTAATTTTATCTTTTTGAGCTTTAGATGCTAAGGGAGGAAAAATAGAAGCAACTAAATAATTTACAATGTTAGCAAACCAGGGAGTAGAAAAAGAATAAAAAATACTATATAATATATACAAATGATCAGCAACTAAATTTTGTGCTCCGCTCCTATCACGAATCTCCAAGTCAAACTCTTGGAGCCAGAGCATCCATCAGATCAACCTAGGCTTTGAATCAGCCTTCTTCAACAAGTACTTTAGAGCTGCATGGTCAGTATAAACAATAATGCGAGTACCAAGAAAATAAAAACGAAACTTTTCAAGAGCAAAGACTATGGCTAGTAGCTCTTTCTCAGTAGTAGTATAATTCGCTTGGGCAGCATCTAAAGTCCTAGAAGCATAATATATCACCCTAGGCAATTTATCAATTTTTAGAGCAAGGACAGCCCCCAATGCATAATTTGATGCATCACACATAAGCTCAAAAGGGGTTGTCTAGTCGGGTGCCTGGATGATGGGGGTGGTAGTTAATGCTCTTTTGAGGCAATCAAAAGCCTCTTTGCATTTATCATGAAATTCAAACTCCACCTCCTTTTGCAACAAGTTGGATAGTGGAAGGGCTACTTTGCTAAAATCTCTTATAAAGCGCCTGTAGAATCCTGCATGACCAAGAAAACATTAGCATGCAGTAACTAGGAAGTGATCCTAGGTCGTTTCCCAACGAGCAATGACTAACCAAATGTTCATAATATGCTTCGTTATAACAGTAACAATTGGGGGGGGGGGATGTGCTTGTTTTTTGAATTTAAGAACAAGCAGATTGGAATACGAAATTAATAGTATTAAAAACGTGTTGTTTCCTCTGATTCAGAATCCATTCTCTTATCCTAGGTTATGAGGATTTCACCCCTGGCAGTTAACCACTTAATCCAACCCTAATTTAATTTACTAAGCGAAAATCGATTTAGGGTTGTCAATATGTGATTAAGCAACACATACACCAATTAATCCCTTATTCATTAAGCACAAATGTAATTTAAGCACAGAGGCAATTAATCGAACACGAAGCGTGCACAGATTAACAGAACGCATGTAGGTTAATTGGTGAAGGGAAAACTGATAGGAGAGCAACATTAAAAATAGAACCTCAAAGAGAGTTATGCTTCATCCTCAGAGGGAAACAACACTAGAAATTTAGCCTTCCATAAGTTCAACAAAAGCAGAAAATGTAAATGAAACTAGAAGCATAAACGTAAATGAAGCTAAAGGCAGAAAACGTAAATGAAGCTAAAAGCATAAGAAGGAACAAAAACGAAATTACAATTGAAGGCAGAAAATGGAAAAATGCATTCACGTGAACAGTAATACAAAGCTAAAAACGTAAAACCCTAAAACTCCATGCACTCAGCTTGGGTATTTTCTCCTGAATAATAGAATAGCCTTTACATGAATCTCAAGGCTGCTATTTATAAGGGTCACTCAAAGTCACTGGGCCCTATTACATTATTTTGGCCTAAAACGAAATAAAAATAACTGAATGCAATAAAAAATGAAATTAGACAAAATCTAATAAAATTGTTTGCTCTCTTCAAATACAATCTGGCTCAGCCCAATAGCTTATAATTATCTTGAAATTGAATTAAAAACACCAAATTAGTCACGTGGGCCCAATTGATAAAACTGAATAATAAATTTAACAATTAGAGTAAATCAGTAATTAAATTGGTGACAAAAAGGGTTAAGAAATAGGAGAAATAATGGCGCATCACATTATTCTTAGCTCAATTGATATCTCTTTGATCCTTATTTTATAACTTTAACTTCGTTTTGGTCTTAGGCAAATGATTGAGCTTAATTAATAATTGTGGTCAAATTGAAGAATGTGAGTGGTCCCTAGAAATATAAGAAAAATATATTCAATTTTGTCACAAATAAGCTTTGGCCAATTCTATCATTTAGAGGGTCAAATTGGATTTTGAAGTCAGAACCTCTGCACTTGAATAATTGGGCTGTGAGTTTGGATTTTGTTTTGTGTAATTAGTTTAATTAGGTAGATTAGAATGGCCTAATCAAGGCCTATCCCTTCCTTCAAAGTAGCCACTCTATATATTAGTGGAAGTTAGTTAGTTAGTTACTTAATTTTGTAAAAAATAAATTTAGTTACTTATTGTGTAAGCTTTAGGATCATACTCTTTTTTCTCTTTTTCTCTCAACTGTTCTTTATTCTTCTTCCTTTTTCTTGCCCAAATTTCGTGTCTTTTCCATTGGTGATGATCATGGAAGGCTAAACACTTAATCAATCCAAGGATCCACTTCAAGCAAGGCTGAATTTGAGTTCTGGTTTAGTATTTATAATCTTTGTGAATGTTCATCTTTTTCTTCAAACATTTTTTATTTTCATGATTATGATTATGCTTAGGATTGAAAATGGATTAGGTTATGGATTCATTTCCTAATTTTGAAATTTAATCACAGATTGTTTGGATGATTTTCCAACCTAATTTGTGACCTCAAACAATTTAGGGATTAATTTGATTGAATTATCTCTAATGCATTTGACTGAACTTTCACACTCTGAACATCATTCGTAGTAACTGTGATAATTCGATTTGCATTGGTTTGGTGAATTGAATTGATGCTATTAAACTTCATTTGTATTCTATTTTGTTCTGTTCTGTTTCTTCATCTCTTTTTTGTGTTTTCACATTCCTTTACGTTCGTTTACAAACTATATGTTGAAATTCCCCCCTGCTGTATATAAGTGAATTGAAGTAGGAACCAAAATGAATTGTATCTCTGAGTTAACCTAGGTTAATCCTATACTATAGAATTTCCTAGTTTTATTTGTTTTGGAGCGATTCGACAATCGTTATCAGTAACATGCCCCTAAGTACAAGTATTTTTCATCATGAAAAACTACAAGTACTTACTGACAAAGTTTATACTATTTCCATGTAGTATGAAGTATGAAACATGGGAACCATCAATGCACTGACTATGCATAATTAAAGATTCTAAGCCATCCTATTCTCTCTCTCCAAGGATGCTTAAAACTCTTTAACCACTT
Source organism: Glycine max (assembly GCF_000004515.6). Lineage (NCBI taxonomy): Eukaryota > Viridiplantae > Streptophyta > Magnoliopsida > Fabales > Fabaceae > Glycine > Glycine max. Next base: position 28,508,807 of record NC_038254.2, read on the forward strand.
TATTTCCAACTCTTTAACCATTCTATTTCCCCCTCTAGGGATATCCAACATGGTCCCTGCACCCCCCATGTACATACACAATATACATCATCAAAATAACATCACCCACATCATTTCATCTCAATGTCATCATCAACATCAACACTATCTCATTTCAATATTATCATCAACGTTAACATCATCACATCTCAATATCATTATCAACATCAACATCATCTAATCTCAATATCATTATCAACATCATCTCATCTTAATATCATTATCAACATCAACATTATTTCATATCAATATTATCATAAACATCAACATCATCAGTAATTGCATTCCACATACATACATATAAATTTCATGCATGGGATTCACATTTCTCAGGTTTTCAGACAATACAAGTTTCATAAAACAACAATATCATTTATCAATAAGAAATATATTGCATCCCATTAGTCAAAAAACAAAGTTCTCTTGAAAGCCAACATGCACAGGGACAGACTTACATTCTCATAATTGGTTTCCCTGACCCAAAATATGATATTAAAAGCCGCAAATCAATAATAAACTCCACTCACCTATTGATATCTCTTTGTCAGCTCCTCTCTGCATCGCTTGGAGGTCTTTCATGTTCATGTTCATTGTTCCAAACACGGTGCTCTATATACCAAATCAATGATAGTTTAGTATAGATTTCAAAAACAAGATTACTATCAACATCCGAGGTCGAATACCCCGATCAAATTAAAAGGGGATAAGGGGTGTTTTGGGGTCTATATCACAGAGACATCATTTTGAAATTCCGATCATGCTAACGTGATTGAGGTTCAATGAAGGTCACGAAAACTACATCAATTTTATAAAAAGGTAGCTTTTACAACGTCTCATTTTCAAGGGTTTTTCAAAGGAAGTGTAAAAACATCCTATTACAGCACCTAAATTGCAAGAGATACTAAGAGAAGCTCAAACCAACTAGGAGAAGACAAAGGAATTATGGTTAACTTGAAGAAACCATGAAAGGGCTGAGAGCTCCATTTCTCTACTGAATCCTTGAGGTGGATTCTGAAGATTCCACTCCGATTAAAATGTTCCTCTCTGGGCGATGGTCTAGCGACAAGAAACATCGGCTCGTGGTGGCCACAGGTGGTAGTGGGTGGTGGAGCAGAAGGTGTTAGGATTTTTGGGCATGAATATATATATATATATATATATAGAGAGAGAGAGAGAGAGAGAGAGAGATGAAAGCACATGTTCTTTCCGCTATTGAACGTATTTATAATCTGTTGATCTCTCTTAGCGAGGTTATGTTGCTAAGTGAAATTCCACTTGTGGCGTTGAGTGCGACCTCTCATGTTGAGCGAATTAACTCCTCGGGTTGAAATTGCACTTAGCGCACTTGTCTTGCTAAGCGAATTGGCATGCATCAAAGTTTATTCATATTTCTCCCCAAGATAAGTGGATATGTGATTTATGAAGACAAAAAACAAAGGCCACATTTCTCCCCAAGAAAAGTGAATATGTGATTTATGGAAACAACAAAGGCCACTTGATCAACAAGCCCAACAAGTGATATCAAATGATACCAACAGGTCACTTGTCTTTGATTGATTACTTTTGATGCTTGTTTTCTACATGATTTTAGATTGTCCTTGATGATTGATTGATGTGTTTGTTTTTGCTTGATTGATATTCAATGTTTGTTAGTTTGATTTATTGATTATATTTCGTATTTGATCAATTGTGTTTGATGATTGTTTTTTATTGTCTTTGATAATTGTTTTTTATTGTGTTTTGTTGATTGCTTTTGATTGTATGTTTGATTGATTGTGTTTTATTGTGTTTTTTATTGATTTTTTATTGTAGTTGTTTTTTCTTGAGTAATATTGAACGATTGTTTTAATGCCTTTTGGTATCATTTGATTCTCATACATTGCAATAAGTGGTAACATTTTTCTCCTCTCTATTCATGATTTGTTTTTTATGATGACAAAGGGGGAGAGATAGATAAAAGATATATGAAATCTTTATGAGACAACTTTTTATATATGAAATCTATGAAATCTTCAACTATCTCATATAAGCAATCATTGCAAAACAAAGGGGGAGTAAAACTATATACAAATGGATATTTTTTGTTGTTATTGCTCCTAACCTACAGGTGGTTGTCATCATCAAAAAGGGGGAGAATGTAAATCATGCAGGTTTTAATGATGTAAAAAAGAACTTGCTTGATAATGAGCATCATCATCAAAAAGGGGGAGAATGTGGATCATGCATTGTTTTGATGATGTCGAAAAGAAATCACTTGAATCATAAAAAAGGGGGAGAATGTGAATGTATGAATACATGAATTTTGATGATGCCAAAGAAGAATCAAACAAGGCCACTTCAAAGGATAAGCATTTGCTTCAAGATTAATTCGTTATTGCTTCAACAAACAAAGCCTTGTTTCAAGATGCACTAAAGATCAATCCTTGCCTCAAAACTAAGGGTTTCAAAGTCATGCAAGGCTCTAGTAATCAATTACTAAGAAGTGTAATCGATTACCATAAGAGAAGAATGAAAAAAAGTTGTTGAAAAGGGTTTTGAATTTGAATTTTGAACATGTAATTGATTACCATATGTCTATAATCGATTACACAAACTGTTGAAAAGGGTTTTGAATTTGAATTTTGAACATGTAATTGATTACCATATGTCTATAATCGATTACACAAACATTGTAATTGATTACCAGTGAAGAGTTTTCAAAAAATCTACCAACAGTCACATCTTTTGATGGATTTGTGAATGCCCATCAAAGGTCTATAAATAGGTGACTTGGGCATGAATTTTTAAGAGAGAGTTTTTCTTGTTCAAAATGTTTTATCCTCTTAAAAGGAAATGAGAGAGATTCCAAGAGAACTTCATTGGCAAATGCTCTCTCAAAAGAAACTCTTGGGAAAACACTTGCAAATCCATTAAGAGTTTCTCCATGGACTTCAATTGTAATATCCTTCTCTTCAAGAGAAAATTCTTCTTTCTTTCTTCTCATTCAAAGAGATTGATTAAGGGACTGAGGGTCTCTTAAGTTGTAAGGATTCTTAAACACAAGGGATGGGTTGTCCCTATGTGGTTTAGACTTTGTAAACGGATTTTTACAAAGGGAGTGGAAAATCTCAAGTGGGTTGCATGAGTACTGGATGTAGGCAGGGACTTTGCTGAACCAGTATAAAAACTGTGTTTGCATTCTCTCTTCCCTTATCTCATTTATTTTGTTGCAATCAATTTTGTCTTGCATGTTTAAAGAACATTATTAAATTGATTACTGCTTCTTCTGCATTCTAAGCCTATCCTTCTTAAGTTATTGAGGCCGCTGGTATAACAAATTTCCCTCTCGAGTTGGAATTGACCTTAGCGCGCTTGTCTCGCTAAGAAAATTTCCCTCTCGGGTTGGGAATTGCGCTTAGAACGCCTGTCTTACTAAGCGAGCTGTTCAAAGATGTTATTTGGAAAATTCCAACGGTCGAAACATGCAGACATGAGTCAAGAAACCTATAGTTTAAGTTTGAAAGCAATTCAAAGATTAACGAGTCCCAGATCATGGTTTTACTGAAATAGGTTTTTTGGGTCAAACTTGACATCTCACATATCCAACATAGGTTAAACAAACTCCACATAACCTAATGATTAACATCAAGTAATCGCACATAGATAAATCATGCAACACCTCAACTAATCCAACATAATCAAACACTCCAAGAATTACATCAAACATCTATTTTTAGTTATCAAAATTTTAGGGCGTTACAACTCTCCATCCCTTTTAGAAATTTCATCCCTAAAATTTTACTTAACTCAAACAAGGCTAGATGGGCTTCTCGCATCTGAGTCTCTAGTTCCCACATGGCATCCTTTCCTGATGCACCTACCCAGATCACCTTGACCAACGAAATCTCTTTCCCTCTTAAGTGCTTTGCTCGTCTATCCTTGATCCTCAAAGACAATGTTTCATATGTCAAGTTCTCCTTCACTTGTTCGTCATCCAATTCGACCACACAAGATGGATCATGGATATATTTACATAGTTGAGACACATGAAAGACATTGTGGAGGTTAGAAAGAGATGGGGGTAATGCAATTTGGTATGCCACAGGATCGACTCTTTTGAGAATTTGGAAGGGACTGATAAAATGAGGTGTGAGTTTTCAGGAGTTTAAAGCCTGACCAACCCTAATCCATGGAGTGACTCTCAAGAATACATGATCACTAACCTCGAATTTCAAGTCTTTCCTCCTATTGTCCTAATAGCTCTTCTGCCTACTCTGAGCAGTCCTCATCCTCTCTTGGATTAACTTGAATTTCTCAGTAGTTTGTTGTACCACTTCAGGCCCTAAGGTGAGGTTTTCTCCAGGTTTAGCTAGCAAGGGGCATCCTAATCTTCTACTATATAGAGCTTTGTAGGGAGCCATACCAATGGTAGAATGAAAACTATTGTTATAGGTGAACTCTATCAATGACAGAAAACTCTCCTAACTCCTTTTTTTGTTCTAAAACATGTGCCCTCAAAAGGTCCTCCAGTGAATGAATGGTCCATTCAGTCTAGCCTTCAGTTTGAGGGTGGTAGGCTGAACTTAACCTAAGCTTGGTTCCCAATGCTTTGTTCAAACTCTCCCAAAATCTAGAGGTGAATCTAAGATCTTTATCAGACACTATGCTAGATGGCATTCCATGTAATATGACAATCTCACTAATATACATAGAGGTCAACTTCTCCAAGGAAAACCTAATATTAATGGGGATAAAGTGAGTAGATTTGGTTAATATGTCAACAATAACCCAGATAGAATCTAAACCTTTGAAGGTCCTAGGTAGTCCTACATCAAAATCCATAGCGATATTGTCCCACTTCCACTGGGGTATCTCTAAGGGTTGCAACTTACTTGAGGGTCTTTGATGGTCTATCTTAGCCTTCTGACAATCCAAAGACGCATACACAAACTCACTAACCTCTCTCTTCATGTTGGGCCACCAAAACATTATCTTCAAATTCTGATACATCTTTGTAACACAAGGGTGGATGCTCAGGTTGTTCCTATGTCCTTCCTCTAAGATCATCTTCCTACGCTCAGGCACATTGGGGACACAAATTCTATCTTGAAGTCTCTGGACTCCATTCGATCCCACATTGAAACTACTATCTCTACCTGACACTACGGCTTCTAACTGAGTTTTCAGAAAGGATCGGACTTCTGGCCCTCTTTGATCTCTCCTAACAACTCACTAGTAATTCTCAAAGCTCCTAGTCTCAAACTGTTAGGGGTAACCTCACATGCAAGGCTAAGGTCTCTAAATTTTTTTAGGAGATATATGTAGGGATTTCCTACTCAAGTGCCAACCACTATATTGGCTTTCCAGGGGTGGTAGCTAAGCTCAAAATCATAATCCTTAAGAAACTCTAACTGTCTCCTTTGATGCATGTTTAGCTCTTTCTAGCTAAACAAGTACTTAAGGATCTTATGATCGCTGAACACTTCCAACTTGGAGCCAAACAAGTAATGTCTCCACATCTTAAGGGCTAAAACTAGAACAACTAATTCCAAATCATGGGTGGGATAATTCCTTTCATGAGTCTTGATTTGTCTAGAAGCATAGGCCACTACCTGGCATTCTGCATCAACACTCCTCCTAAACTCATCTTTGATGCATCACAATACACCTCAAAGGGTTCTCTTAGGTTAGGCAAAACTAACACATGCGCGGTCGTCAACTTCTCCTTAAGGATTTGGAAACTATTCTCACACTGAGCATCCTACAATAAAGCTTGACCCTTACGAGTCAGCTTGGTCAAAGGTAAGGCTAACTTGGAGAAAAATTATATGAATCTCTAGTCATGTCCTTCATGCTAAACCCGAAAAACTCCTAATCTCAAAAATAGACTTAGGACTGTCCCACTCAAGAACAAATTCTATCTTAAAGGGTCTACAACTATACCACCTTAAGATATCACATGCCCTAGAAAACTAACTTTCTCTAACCAAAACTCACACTTGGACAACTTAGCATAAAGTTATCGATCCCTAAGGGTTTGTAGCACAATACTTAAGTGCTCCCTATGTTCCTCTTTAGTCTTGGCGTATACCAAAATATCATCTATGAATACTACCACAAAACTATCAAGGTAGGGGTGAAAAACTCTATTCATGTGATCCATAAACACACCAGGGGCATTCGTCACACTGAAGGGCATGAACAGATACTCGTAGTGACCATAACGGCTCCTAAAAGTAGTCTTTGGAATATCCTCAGACTTCACTCGAATTTGATGGTAACATGAGCTAAGGTCTATCTTGCTAAACACACAAGCTCCTACCAGCTGGCCTCCAACATTCTGCTCCTTCTTGGGATATGGGTAATCTCTCTAAATATGCCACTTTTGTCTTTAATTAAAATAGCTCATGTCTTTATTAGAACAATTTGAGGAGATGTGGCCTAGCTTATCACACTTAAAACAAACGATCTGAGATGAGAAAGTAGTGGGTTTGCTGCCACTACCACCAGTAAACCCCATAGCAGCAGTGATTAAGCACTTGTAGTTTAGTATTTTTCTATTCTTCTTAGGTCAATTGATATCTCTTTGACTCTTATTTTCTCACCTTAACTCAATTTTGGTCTTAGGCAAATGATTGAGCTTAAGTGATAATTGTTGCTTATTTTCAGATTTTGTGCTTACTTGAATTATCTGACTTGTTTAAGGCCTATAGGACACTACAAGATTAAAAGTAAAGCATGTGAGTAATCCCTGGAAAGCTAAGAAAAGGAGCTTCAATTTTTCACAAATAAGCTTAGGCCAATTTTGCAGTTTTAAGGGTCAAATTGAGCATGGAAGTCAGAACCTCTACACTTGAATAATTGGGTTGCGAGTTTGGGCTTTGTTTTCTGTAATTAGTTTAATTATGTATATTAAATGAGCCTAATCAAGGCCCATTCCTTCCTTCTGAGTAGTCACTGTATATATTAGTGGAATTTAGTAAGTTAGTTACTTTATTTTGTACAAAAACAATTTTAGAAACTTGTCGTGCAAGCTTTAGGATCAAACTTTTTCTCTCTTATTCTCTCAAGTGTTTTTCATTCTTCTTCCTCTTTTCACTTCTGTTCTTCCTTTTTCTTGCACAAGTTCCATGGCTCTTCCACCAGTGATGATCATGGAAGGCTAAACACTCAACCAATCCAAGGATCCACTCCAAGCCAGGATGAATCTGTGATGCAATCCTACCCCCCAAAGGCATTGGATAGAAGACTCCAAGAAGATTAGGCCAGAGATGTAGGAGAAGACCCTAGGGTTCTTATGAGCCTTAGGATAGATTTTGGGCTCATGGGCTAAGTATGAGCCCACTTATCTTTGTACATATTAGATTAGGATTTCATTATTTTTGGGCCTCGTATTTAGGGCTCCATAATGTAGGTAGGGTACCCTAGAAATATAACATTTTTCAGCCCTTGTATTTTAGGGCACCTAGAAAAGTTATTGTATTTGGGGTAGTCTTGTAATTTCACATGCATTAGTGAAATTTTGGCTCCACAAATTCAATTTCAAATTCTAGTGAAATTTGAATAGAAATTCAAATTTCTCTCCAATTTTGTGTGACACTTAGGCTATAAATAGAGATCATGTGTGTGCATTTTTTTCAACTTTGATCATTTGAGAATTACATTTCAAAGTTCAGACCTCATTTGAGGCACAAAATTTCGTGCTCCTTCTCTCCATCTCCCTCCACTCATCTTCTCCTTCCTTTGAGCTCTTATCCATGGCTTCCTATGGTGGTGAGCTTCTTCTTGACTCATCTTCTCCTTGAAGTGGTGTATCCAATCATCTTTCTTCCTTCTCCATTCTACTTCCATTGAACTTCAAGAAGCAAAGGACTCCATTAATGAAGAAGATCCAAGGCCTACAAGCTTCACATGGAGCTACATAAATTTGAGTTTTGGTTTAGTATTTCAATTATGTGTGAATGTTCATCTTTTTCTACAATCATATTTTCGATTTTCATGATTATGAATTTGCTTAGGATTGAAAGAAAATTAGGTTATGGATTCATTTCCTAATTTTTAAATTTAATCATAGATTGTATGGATGATACTCCAGCCTAATTTGTGATCTCAATAAATTTAGGGATTAATTTGATTGAACTATCTTTAATGACATTGACTGAACTTTCACAATGTGAAGATCATTCGTAACAATTGTGATAATTTGTTTTTCATTGGTTTGGTGAATTGGATTGATGCTATTAAACTTGATTTCTATTCTGTTATTCTATTTCCAAAAAACTTTGTTTGTGTTCTCTTATTGCATTTCTATTTTTGTGTTTTCGCATTCCTTTATATTGCCTACAAATTATTCGTTGAAATTCCCTCTGTTGTTTATAAGTGAATTGGAAAGGAACCAAATTGAATTGTATCTCTGAGTCGACCTAGGTTAACCCTGTACTCCAGAATTTCCTAGTTTTATTTGTTTTGGAGCGATTTGATAGTCCTTATCAAGCAGTCCTCTGATTGTTAGGGAGACTACCATGTTTCTTAAGAGAGGTAGGTATGGTTTTCCCCGATTTTGAGATCCATTCTTTTTATTCTTCATTGGGCTCATACTCTAATAATAGGCCACCCTGTCTCGGGAGTACTCATCCCAAATCTGACTTATGGTCACTAATAGTGGAAACTGACGAACACCATGATAGTTCACAGCTCGCTGCACCTCAGGTCGCAAGCTGTTTAGAAAATTCACACATTTTGAACTTTCACCATCTCTTCCTTGATAATGAGGAAAGTACCTCATCAGCTCCTCAAACTAGGCTACATATTTAGTCACAATCATGTTCCCTTGCTTGAGCTTTAGGAACTCCATCTCCTTCTCGTTCCTAACACCTTCCGGAAAGTAGTTCTCCTAAAATACCCACTTGAAGGTTTCCCAGGTCACAACTTGACCTTCAACCTCCAAGCATTGGAAAGTGTTCTCCCACCAATACTCAACTCCTTTTACCATAGTGTATGTACCAAAAGTAACCTTCTACTCTTCCGGACACGCCATCACTTGGAAAATTTTCTCAATCTTCTATATCTAATTTTGAGCACCATTAGGGTTGTGTCCTCATTTCAAAGGGGGTGGATTGTTTTGTTGGAAGCGATCCAACCTTTGATACTCATCAACTTCTCATCTATTTTGATTCCCCATAGGCTGAGCTAAGGCTTGGAGGGCATTAGCTATCACACAATTAACACTAGGAAGTGACAACGTGGAAGGAATACACATAAGAAAAAGAATAGAACAAAATTATACCTATCTCAAATCCCTACTTAAGTTACTCTTGAGAGTTGACACCTCGAGAAATCACTCCTCTATAATAGTTCTCTCTCGAGACATTAACACTCATTCTCCACCCTTTGTATCCCTAACTGCTTTCCATAATGTCCCATTGCACTTCACGAGTTATCTAGATGGCTAGTCTGATAACTCATGACAAGGCATTGAAACTCAAGGTGTAGTAGATGTCAGGGATACAAATATGTTATGTCCACACCAACTAATCTCTATAATCGACAGAAAAACAACAATGTGAAAAAGTTCCAAACACAGACAACCCAAGCAACTACAGAACAATCAGGTACTCAAATATCAGACACTCAACAAGGCAACCACAAAATGAATAGAGAAACACAACAGACTCACAACTCACTGGTCAAAAGGTTCGACCTACTCTGATACCACTAATGTAATGACTTGTCTCATCGCTATGATATCACCAACTCTAAAACATGACCTTTTGGTTTTTAAGTGAAAAACTCCAATAATTTGATTACGAAAAATGAAAGTATATTTTTCATGATATACATTCACCAAACAACGCACAAAATACACACACACACACACATATATATATATATATATATTATATACCATCATACATCATTCATATGACAGAAAGGAATTTAGTTCATACATGTATCTAAGCCCTTGATTTACATGTCCAAATCAAAAGAGAATCAGGGAACCAACTACGAAGGAGTTGATAACAAAATACAACTCTCTCCCAAAATAATCCCGACGATAGCTTGGTGGCTCCCGCAAAAGAATCTCCCTCGCATCATCTACTATTGTTCGTCTGCTCCCACAAACGAAGGTTCATGTATCATAGGTACCAACCACAAGATACAAAATTGCAAGTATGAGTTTACTATAAAATAAATTAACAAGCATTAGATGACAATAATTAGCAAGGAAACTATAACAATAACCATGATCATACTCAATAATCCATCATTTCAACATACACTTAACAACTAGTCATCAATTTTTCCTTAATTCCAATCAATGATGCCCAATATGATGCATGCACCTAACATCAACTCTCAAATGCAATGTGGTACCATTCGCCAGGAAATAGCCTATGCGTGTACGCGCGACACTCTCGCTTAAGAAAGCTAGGTAGCAAGTGTCGAGCTCACTGTTCAGCTTCCGGCAAGTGTACCGGATCGCACAAGTAGTATAAAATGGTAAGAACTGAGTATCGAACACTCGGGAAACTTGTGTTATTTGGTAAGCTATTTCAGCAAATAGGTGTCTGGTGTGTAAATGTAAGTGTGTATATGAACAGGTGTATAGACTACCTATGCAAAAAGAAAAAAAATCACGCGAGAGAAATGATGTGTAAAAACAAGTAGAGAACACGTTGGTCTTCCTAATAGGTGCCTGATGCTAAAAAGATATTCTCTATCTAACAATGCTCATGTGTTCTTATGGTGTCTCCTGAGATACTAAACTCTGATTCCTCCACACATTCCTCTTGTAAGACTAAACTCAACCAGGATCGCATTAAGACACACATACTCAACTAAATTATCGCACCTTAATTCCTCGTGAAAGCACGACAACTCAGCCCTACACTATCAAGGACTTTAGAGTCAGACTAGTTTCCACTGTTGAATGACTCTAACAAAGCATGCATCTACGTGATCAAGGTAAAGGCATACTGGAATGAAAAGCAGATAGCATAGAGAACACACAAAACATCATTAAATAGATATAAATATATTTACATCAGGTACCTACAGGGAAGATCCAACAGAGGATTTAGCTTTCCATACCAGGAAGCCTTCTTAACAACAAAGAGAAGAACAAGATGAAAGATTGCAAAAATACAAGTGGTGAGGATGTCTCCTTCACCTCTAGGATCTCACAATCACTCACAAACTCATCTTCTCAAGCTCTCAAACCGGCTCCTGCTTCAAGCTCTGGTGATCGAGGCCGTACCCAAATCAAATAAACATGAAAATGTAGCAACTAGGAAGTGATCCTAGGTCGTTTCCCAACGAGCAATGATAAACCAATTGTTCATAATATACTTACAGTAACATTAACGATTGGGGGGGGGGGGTTTGTTTGTTTTGTGATTTAAGGAGCAGAACAAGTAAACTGGAATACGAAACTAATAATATTAAAAATGGGTTGTTTCCTCTGATTCAGAAACCATTCTCTTATCCTGGGTTATGGAGAATTCGTCCCTAACAGTTAACCACTTATTCCAACCCTATTTCAATTTACTAAGAGAAAATCAACCTAGGGTTGTAAATACGTGATTAGGCACCACATACACCAGTTAGCCCTTTGTTCATTAAGCATGAACGCAAGTTAGGCTCAGAGGCAATTAATCGAGCACGAAGCGTGCACTGATTAATGTTCACGAAATTGGGTTAACTGATGAGGGGAAAAACTGCCAGGGAACCACATTATAAACGAAACCTCAAAGAGAGTTGGGCTTCTTCCTCAGAAGGAAACAACACCAGAATATTTAGCCTTCCATAGATTCAAACAGAAAACGTAAATGAAACATGAAGCAGAAACGTAAATAACAGAAACGTAAATGAGACAGAAACGAAAATGAAAACAGAAACGTAAATGAAAGTTGAAGAAGAAACAAGAACGAAATTGTAATTAGAAGCAGGAAATAGGAAATCGCATTAAGAACGAAACAGTAGCATTAGAACAGAAAGAACTTTTAAACCATAAACCCTAAGCTCTGAATAATAGTCTAACAGCCTAGCCTTGCACGAATCCCAAGGCTGCTATTTAAAAAGAGTCACTCAAAGTCACTGGGCCCTCTTACAATACTCTGGCCCAAAACGAAATAAACACTGAACCACATAAAATAAAATTGCGAAATTTCCTAATTAAAAATTAATTAAGGTAAGCACTGCTTTATTTGCCCTCTTCAAGTCCACAACCAAAATCCGGATTAAGCCCAATGTTTCATTAATTCCTGAAATTAGATTAAAAACATCAAATTAGCTAAATGAGCCCAAATAATAAAACTGCCTAATTAATTGACAATTAAGACCAATCAGTAATTAAAATGGTGCAAAAAGGGTTTAGAAAATAGAAGAAAATGATGGCACATCATCTGGTCTCTGCAGATCTTCACACAGCGAATCTCTCAAAACACTCTGGAACTTGGACCTTTCTCTCTCTAGAAACCCTAGACATGCAAAGCTTTAAATCCCAGTCCAAACTCTCTTTCTAAAATCTGATTTCAGGCTTAAATAGGTGGCCTTGTTCGTGCTTGTGTGCTTAGCGCACTTATTGACCGCTTAGCGCACGTTAGTGATTTTTGGCTTAGCGCGCCTTTCTCGCTTAGCAGATGAACTGAAGCGGTGCGCTTAGTGAGATGAAGTGGTGCGCTTAGCGAACCTGTACAACTCAGTTTCTTCCAGAGTCTTCCTCGCGCTTAGCCTAGGAGTGTTGCGCTTAGCGGATGCTCGCTAAGCCAGCAGATTGGCTTAGCGAGAAAGTGAAAAATAGCACTTTCCAAAGCTTACTAATTAACCTGAAATTGAGAGAAAATGACTATTAAACACACAAAATGAAAATACTAAGTATTTATTACCTATACTTAACAGAAAATACTTATAACACTACAAAATAACCATGAATTAGGAGAGTTTGATTCAATTTATACAAGTTTTATACACAAAAGTTAGTCGTTTTCACCGACTAACAACTCCCCTAAATTTACAATTTTGCTTGTCCTCAAGCAAAAGGAGAACAACTCACTTGCCCTCAAGTGACAATGACATGCAGTGACTATGTACAAAGGTGTATGCTGCAAAGTTACTTATTGCATAATAAGAGAATGGAGTAAAATGCCGTCACCACTTGTCTTTCACAAGGTATGCAGTTATCCAAAGAGAAGAATGAAATGTGAACTGAACAAATAGATGGAGTTAGGCATAAGACAGATATCAAGGAAAGTAGCTTAAACCACAGATATCAGAAATGTATAAACAGAATCAGAAGGGCTTTCTTAGTCTTGTAGTGAGGTTTGGCTACAAAAATTCATTGGTTTTTCTAGGATTCAAAGGTTTAGATTCTCAGAGAGCACAAATCCTAAACTTATCCCAATGGTCTTTTTAATACAATTAGCTTGCTCACTAGCTTTTTACTTTCATTTTCTTTTGACCTTGTTACATCAGCACACTTTATTCTTTTCTTTTCTTCTCTTTTTTTTTAACATACAACTTATTTGTTGTGTGTGCTGATGTTTTCTCTCTTTCTTTACATCCCAATTAGTTCCACTCCCCTAAATTTGGGGTAAATTTGCCTTGAACCATATGCTCTCGTAGAATCTAAGCAAGGTATCAGGAGATATTTATTTAAGTTCAGGGTCAAATTTTTTACAATGTCATTCAGCTCAAAAAGGGTGCAAAGGATATAATTATCATTCAAGGTAAGCTTTTTGGTCAAAAGGCTTGTGTATGTACAATCGTGACCTTCATCATGTTCTCTTTAATACATTTCATTCTAAAATTCAGAGATTCATGCAAAGATTATTACTCACGGCTAGTCGTTCACTCACAGTTTAAGTTCACACTCTCACCGGTTTTGGTTCAAGCTTTTCTTTCACAATCAATCTGTCTACTGACTAACAATTCTAAATGCAAGTTCACATTCTTGTTCTTTCTTTGTCTAACATACACACTTGCTCAATCTCATGAGAAGAAACAAAGACTCCATCACAATCATGCACTCAATTCAAAATAAAAGCATACAACCATTTTTCACAAAAAGATAAAAGTGTTTTACTGCCATGTCATCAAAAACCAAGTTAAACTGTTCAAAATACTTCAGAATAAGCAAACTAACTACCCATAAATAAAACTAGTAGTGTATATAAATATAAAGGAAATATTGTACGAAAACCATAATTATAATAATAACCCAAAAACCAAAAAGTGACATCCAAAATTAACAATGTCAAAAAGTGTTTAAACTGGGGAATCGGTGAGAGCAACATCTTCTCCAGATGACGAATCAGAAAGATCAGCAATTCCTCCAATTGGGGAAACAGGGGGCTCAGCTATTTCTACAGCTGGTGAATCAAGAGGAGCAGCTACTTCATCTAATGATGCATCAGAAATGACAATAAGAGGAGGAGATGGGGGAACTGCTTCAAGCTCAGGCGAAGAAGGTGGATTCACCACTGGAGATTGTGGGTTAGCTGGCTCTGAATTGACCTGCACAGGTGTGGGCTCTGGCAGAGCAGCCTCGTTGGGTCTCACCAATGGAAGTTGAGCTTCAGGCCAGGCTACTTGCTCAAGAAAATGTTCCATAAATATGATTGGCCTATTGTGTGCCAACTCTTGCAGGCTGTGCATGATAATAAACTATCCTCGAAATAAGCTTTGTAGCATAGGAACTAAAGTTAGTGAGCTTTGGACATCCTGTCCTACAGTTACTGACGGAGGAGCTGGAGTGGATGACGAAGGGATGTCTTCCGTTCTAGCTCTTTTTCTTGATTCCATCTGTAACTAAAAAAAAACTCAAAATTCCTTAGACCAAAATCGTTCAAGTTAAACAACAACAATAAAGGCTAAAATTAACAATAGGCGCTTAGCGGGATACAACTCGCTCAACACGCCCTAAGCAACATAACATGTCGGCTTAGCTGAAGCTAAGCTCGCTTAGCCTAAAAGTTGTCGTGATGAAATGCGCTTAGCTCAGGTAAACTCGGCTTAGCGTAAGGCTTACAACACAAATTTTGGTTAAGTTACCTGGGCTTAGCGATTCAGCCTCGCTTAGCCACAGGTAGTTTAGCAAGAGGATGAGTGTTCATCCTCAAAAGATGAACTCTCTTAGCGCGGTAAGTGCGCTTAGCGAGTTCTTTAGATAACGCTTACATACAATGAGTATTGATGAACTCGCTTAGCGCAGCATGCTCGCTTAGCGAGTTCATCACGTTTTCCAGAAAACGCAATTCATTTTCTTTCACTTTTCAAGCCTCTAAAAGGCATATCAGACATGCAATGTGTGCCTCATACTCAATTCAGTATACAAGCGTATATAGCCCTAATCTTAAACTAAATCTAACAAAACATAAAAACCCTAAAAATCTAAAGCTACAGTTGAAGTCTTCTACCCTAAAGTTAAGACAAGAAAAAGAGAAAAAGAATCAAGGAACTTACTTGGATGGTCTATGGTTGATGCTTCAAAGTTGAAAATGCACAAAGAAAGCACAGATGCAAAATGTGCAAATTTTTTGGAGAGAGAGAATGCAGAGACGAAGTTTCCGGAATCTGGAAAATGTCAGTGTAACTGCTGTTACACTCACTTAAGCAGTTTTTTGATACTCTTGCTTAGCGGACCTCTACGCCAAGCGAGCAAGAGAGAGTTTGGTTTCTCAACAAGGCTCGCTTAGCGGACCCGTGCACTTAGCCGACGTTTCAAATTCAAAATCAGGTTTTTTTTTAACAGAGACTTGGCTTAGCACGAGAGTAAGTCCGCTTAGCGAGGTCTGTAGATTAGAAAAGCTGCAACTCTCGCTAAGCCAGGCTTTGCCCAGCTTAGCTAAAATGATGCATCCTAAGTACAAAGGAGCATGCGCTTAGTTGAGAGGGACTCGCTTAGCGCTCATATTGCCGTAATGAATCTCGCTTAGCTGTCATGACAGCGCTTAGCTTCATGGACCTCAATTATGGCCGTAAGGAATTGCGCTTGGCGACAATAGGTCACGCTTAGCCAAGGATAAGTTGTCGCTTAGCGATCAGGCTGAAGCTTAGCTGAATTCAGATCGAATTGAAGTTAGCTTAGCTCAACCTTGGCCAGCTTAACGGACCAAATCAGCCTCAGATGCAAGGGTTGGGTGCTAAGCGCTTGAGACTCGCGGCTTAGCGCATGAACATAGATGCGCTTAGCGCGAGGCTTGTGCTTAGCGAAAGGACTATTTTTCAGAATTTTTTTTCTAAGTTATTTTTTTAATCCTTATTCCAAGAAATTGAAACCCTTATGTTAAACATTCAAAGATTGGCTGATATACTCCTATGTACAGATTATATAGCAAGTTCCAAATGATTTAAATGCATGAAAAGAAAACAAAAATAACAGAAATTAAAAGTTGGGTTGCCTCCCAGGAAGCGCTTCTTTAACGTCATTAGCTTGACGCTTAGCTTAATACCTTCAAGGTGGCATGAAAGTCACAAAGAACAGATCTTCCTTGAAGTTTCGCCTTTTAGCTAGAAATTCCATAAACTTCATATAATCTGGAAGGACATTCCAAATCATTTCAAGAAAGGTGTTAGTTATTAAAGAAGGAATGGCACTTAAGGTTTCCTCATGCTCTCATTGCCTTCCTTTCTTGTCAATCAGTTGATGAGGAAGGTTATTGCTTTGGAGAATATTTTCTTGTTGGTTTTCTACTGTTGAGTACTTCTCCCATTGTTGTTGTGCTTGCTCCTCATCTTTTTCTCTTGACTCATGCTCTTTTACAAGGCTTTTCTCTTAAGCTTCAGCCTCTACAAAGGATTTTTCTTGTCTAGACATAAATTGAGTTACTGCTTCTGCCAGCTCACTAACCTGGATTTCTACACTTTGGAGTGCTTGTTGAGTTGATTTAGTTGTTTCCATGAATTGCATCAACAGTTTATCCAGATTGGAACCTCTTCAAAATGAATTTCATGATTTTTCATTAAATTTTGATTATCTTTTGAGCTAGCATGGTATGCCATGAATTCTTCAAACACACTTTCAAGATTAGGAGTTTTTTCTTCTTCATATTGGTTATAAGGACTTAACTCCTGTTCCCACCCTTGATTGTGTGTCGTCAAGATATTCATTTCACCCCCTTGAAAATCTCCACATCTCATGGAACTAAATCATCTGCAGAAGATTTACCATGCATACAAAGCACTCACAAGAGTTGTAGTCACCAAGTCAAGAGAAAAACAAACATAAACAAAAACAAGTATTCTTAAGTAATAAAAGAATAAAGAATAGACACCTAAAAACTAGCTAACTTCCCAAATAAAAAGAAGTTCCCCGAGTATCGAACACTCGGGGAACTTGTGTTATTTGGTAAGCTATTTCAGCAAATAGGTGTCTAGTGTGTGTAAATGTAAGTGTGAATATGAATAGGTGTATAGAGTATCTATGCAAAAAGAAAGAAAATCACGGGAGACAAATGATGTGTAAAAACAACTAGAGAACACGTTGGTCTTCCTAATAGGTGCTTGATGCTAAAGAGATATTCTCTATCTAACAATGCCCATGTGTTCTTATGGTGTCTCCTGAGATACTAAACCCCGATTCCTCATGATAGTTTAGCCTAATCCTGATCAAGCATCGTCCGCAGATTTCTTGTAAGACTAAACTCAACCAGGACCATATTAAGACACACATACTCAACTAAATTATCGCACCCCAATTCCTCGTGAAAGCACGACAACCCAGCCCTGCTCTATCAAGGACTTTAGAGTTAGACCAGTTTCCACTGTTGAATGGCTCTAACACAGCATGCATCTACGTGATCAAGGTAAAGGCATACTGGAATGAAAAGCAGATAGCACAGAAAACACACAAAACATCATTAAATAGATATAAATATATTTATATCAAGTACCTACAGGGAAGATCCCACAAAGGATTTAGCTTTCCATACCAGGAAGCCTTCTTAACAACAAAGAGAAGAACAAGATGAAATATTGCAAAAATACAAGTGGTGAGGATGCCTCCTTCACCTCTAGGATCTCACAATCACTCACAAACTCATCTCAAGCTCTCAAACCGGCTCCTGCTTCATGCTCTGGTCTCTGCAGATCTTCACACAACAAAATCTCTCAAAACACTCTGGAACTTGGACCTTTCTCTCTCTAGAAACCCTAGACATGCAAAGCTCTGAATCCCAGTCCAAACTCTCTTTCTAAAATCTGATTTCAGGCTTAAATAGGTGGCCTTGTTCGTGCCTGTGCGCTTAGCGCACTTATGGACCGCTTAGCGCATGTTAGTGATTTTTGGCTTAGCGCGCCTTTCTCGCTTAGCAGATGAACTGAAGCGGTGCGCTTAGTGAGATGAAGCGGTGTCCTTAGCGAACCTGTATAGCACATTTTCTTCTAGAGTCTTCCTCGCGCTTAGCCCAGGAGTGTTGTGCTTAGCGGATGCTCGCTAAGCCAACAGATTGACTTAGCGAGAAAGTAAAAAATAGCACTTTCCAAAGCTTGCTAATTAACCTGAAATTGAGAGAAAATGATTATTAAACACACAAAATGAAAATACTAAGTATTTATTACCTATACTTAACAGAAAATACTTATAACACTACAAAATAACCATAAATTGGGAGAGTTTGATACAATTTATACAAGTTTTACACACAAAATTTAGTCGTTTTCACCGACTAACAGTCACCCTATCGTGCACATGCAACTTCCCCCCCATGGTGATCAGCCTGAGTCTCAAGGAAGTTCTAAACTGAGTGACATGTCCCCAAGTACAAGTACTTCTTCTCACAAAAAACTACAAGTACTTACTGATAAAGTTTATACTATTTCCATGTAGTATGAAGTATGAAAAATGGGCACCATTAATGCACTGATCATGGATAATTAAAGATTATAAGTCATCCTTTTCTCTCTCCAGGGATGCTTAAAACTCTTTAACCACTCTATTTTCCCCTCTAGGGATATCCAATATGGTCATTGCACCCCCCATATACATACACAACATACATTATCACAATAACATCATCATCATCTCATCTCAATGTCATCATCAACATCAACACCATCCCATCTCAATATTATCATTAACATTAACATCATCTCATCTCAATATCATTATCAACGTCAACATCATCTCATATCAATATCATCATAAACATCAACATCATCAGTAACCGAATTCCACATACATACATATAAATTTCATGCCTAGGATTCACATTTCTTAGGTCCTCAAACAGCACAAGTATCATAAAACAATAATATCATTTATCAATAACAAATATATCACATCCCGTTAGTCGAAAAACATAGTTCTCTTGAAAACCAACATGCACAAGGACTGACATACATTCCCATGAAAACCCACGTTCTATGCACTGTTAAACGTATTTATAATCTGCAAATCTCTCTTAGCGAGCTTATCTTGCTAAGCAAAATTCCACTTTTGGTGCTGAGCGCGACCTCTCGCGCTGATCTTATCTTCTGAGCTTATCTTCTTGCACTTAGCGCGCTGATTAGGGATATCCCAACGGTCAAAACATGCAAAAATAAGTCTTAAAACCTGCAGTTGAAGTTTGAAGGTGATCCAACGGTTAATAAGTCTGAGATCATGGTTTTACTAAAATAGGTTTTTGGGTCAAACTTGACATCTCACATATCCAACACAGGTCAAACAAACTCCACATAACCTAATCATTCACACCAAGCAATCACACACAGATAAATCACACAACACCTCAACTAATCCAACTAAATCAAACAATGCAAGAATTACATCAAACATCTATTTTTAGCTATTGAAATTTCAGGGCGTTACTGGACACCTTAGTCATTACCAATGAAGGGTCCTCTGAGGCAAAATGTAACAAGTTGAGTCTTCTGATATGTAAGTGTCGCAACGTGCCCTTCGCGGGCGAGCGAGGGCGAGGCTCACGGGTGCGCTTTCCAAAGGAGGAAAGATGCACGGAGTCGCCACCAACGTTTATTTGTGGAAAACGTCGGGAAAACCGAAGGAAACCGGTCAAAATGAAAATTCTAAGTTCGGGAGTTGTATTTACGCTTGAGGAAGGTATTAGCACCTCTTACGTTTGTCTCGAAGGACAACAGCCTATTTTTTAGAATTGTGAAATTGTGTTATCTTAACTTTTATTTCTTTTTATTTTTTGAGGTCGACAAAAGCGGGGCTCTTGCTCCTACGTACCCTCCATCAAAGAGGAAATCAGACCTACGTAGTTCTTCTTTATGCGTGAATCAAGTGATTCTTTTTACTTGAAAGGTGGTCATTTTAAGGCGTTGGACCATAAAAATGATCCATTTTACTTGGTAAGAAACTGAAATGATAAACTTTCAAAACCCTATTTTTGTGGACGAGCTTGACTAGGCGAGTTGATTTTAGCCTTAGTTTCACTTTAGTTATTAGTCAATTCAATTAAGAATGAGAAATCCCAAAGAGAAAACGTCCGATCGATTTTTCGCTTTATTCTTCTAAAAGGTATTTTTTCATTATTATATTATTATTTTACCTCTTTTTTTGATTTCCAATGCCGTTACGGCACGACCGAACGGTCGGAATTCATTTTAACCGAAATTAACGGATGATACAATTCAAACGATCGGTGGAAATTTATTTTATTTTTAGATTAGGCGAGAAATGACTTAAATAAATGGCTTAAGCACGTCAAAAGGGGGTATAAAAAGCGAATGAAAACGAGAATAAAAATACATGAAACAAAATGTGGACCACCACGGGTACATAGAATGAATTGAAAAGCTCGGTTTGAAGTACTTACCCATTGAAGACTGAAGAAAACGAAGAACGAACGATGAATATTTGAAGAAAGATCGAGAATCATCGCGTAATTACTCACGGAAACATTACGGAAGCGCCTCGGCTTGAATTTTCTTCACGGAAACAATTTTCCTCAACAAATTTAAGAGAATACGAAATGCCAAGAAGACTGAACCCTTTTCTTCTTCACTCCTCCCCCTATTTATAGCAAAATAGGGGAGGAGCTTGCCACCCAGCTCGCCCAGGCGAGCAAGGTTGCTTCCTCCAGAAGCAACAGCCTTCTGGAGGAAGGATCTGGAAGGCCCAAGTGGGCCAGATTGCTATTTGTACCCCCTTTTTTCCTAAATGCACCCCCTTCTATTTTTTGGTAATTCTTTTTTCGTAACGTTACGAAACTTTACGAATTTCGTAATGATACTTATTTTCCTTCCGCAAGGTTACGAATCCTTATGGAATATATATTTACTCTTTTTTAGCTTTCGAAGGAGTTACGGAAACTCACGGATTACGCAAAAACACCTCTTTTCGATTTCCGCCACATCACGGAATTTCACGGATTGCGCTAGCCTACTTCCTTTTGATTTCTGACACGTCTCGGGACTTCATTTATTGTGTAACAAAGGACGCCAAGTATCTCAAAGCGGCTAACCAAAGGTTGCATGTCAACAAGTAATAATCCCCGGACGAAATTAGGGTATGACAGTAAGTATGAACTCTTTAGTATTGAAGAGGAGAAGATATCCAAACTCTTTTTGGACGCTTCCAAACCATTTTGAAAGAGCTTCGCTCTCTAGGTAGACATTATTATAACTATGATCACATTGATAAAATCTTACGAAGTTTATCTAGAAAGTGGAGACTGCAGGTTACAGCATCGAAAGCCCTTGTCGTTAATGATGCTTCAAAAGAAGAATCTGATGAAGAAGATGATGAGTTGAGTCTGATCATAAGAAATATCAGAAAGATGTGGAAAAATAAGAACTCCTCCAAGTTCAATGGATTGTCCAAAAGATCCTTCCACAAGAGAGAAAAGTCCAATCATCTGCTATGAGTGCAAGAAGCCAAGGCACTTCAAGTTAGAATGTCCTGACCTTGAAAAGCCAAAGGATATGAAGAAGAAATTCTTCAAGTCCAAAATGAAAAGCCTCGGGAGCACCTAGGAGGACTTGGATGATTCCTCTTCTCACGAGGACGGTGAGGAAGAAGTCAACCTATGTCTAATGGTTGATGCATCCACCAACAAATCAAAACTAGCACTAGACACAAGTTTAGATGATGAGAACTCTCAGCCTAATGACACTATTAATTCTGATGGTGAAGAGGTAATATTTGAATCCAGAGAAGACATAATTAAAGGATACAATCAACTTCTATCTGCCTCTACTCGCGTCTCTAAACCTTATAGAAAATTAAAAAAACATTTTCAACATCTTGAAAGAGAGCATGGGGATCTCAAGAAAGCTCTTCAAGTTCATTTAGTTGATTTTGTCCTGAAAATCACATTGCCTGGTAGTGTACAAGATGCCTCTGTTTGTAAGGAAGTCAAGGCACTATTGGACGAAAAGGTATCTAATGGATGCAAAACTCTTCTTAAGGATTTTCAAGACTTGGAAGAAAGGGTAAAATCGTTAACCACAGCTCTTGAAGATTTAGAAGAAGGGTGCAAGGAAATGCTTAAAGAAAAACTCTTCAAAAAGAATGCACCCTTGCTAATGATGAACTTGATAAGCTAAAAAAGAAGAACTTAGATCTTTAGACAAAATGTCAGCATTACAAAAAGATGTCTTTTTGTTAGTGTTTAGCTCTACTGAGCTTTAAAAGATTGGCTAAGATTTTGTTAAAACATAAGCACTTAGACAATGAAGGAAAGCTGGAGTTGCTGCACATGATGTCCAACGTTATGTCAAGGAATGAGATCGGGCTGCACAATGCACAAGGCAAGATAAAATGTCAAATGAAGAATTGAAGTTGCAGGATCCACGATGTCGGATACAATGTCCTGACATCCTGCCCGAGAATACTGGAGTTGCTGTACAATGCAAGATAAAAGTCAAGTGCAGAAGTGAAGTTGCAGGATCCACGATGTCGGATACAATGTCCTGACATCCTGCCCGAGAATACTGGAGTTGCTGTACAATGCAAGATAAAAGTCAAGTGCAGAAGTGAAGCTGCAGGATCCACGATGTCGGACACGATGTCCTGACATCCGGCCCGAAAATACTGGACATATAAATCTGTTATATCTTTAACAGATTATTGTGCAGTTAGCAAGAGATTAGAAGATCTATCTTTAGGAACGAATTAAAAGATCATTAAAGTTCGAATTTCAAAGTAGAAGAGTTCGTTCAGGGATTAAAGATTAAAGATTAAAGATTCAAACTAAAAGATCAAAAGTTATCTTTTAGTGCAGATTTTTCAGAAGAAGATAGATCTCCTCCAGCATCAAGGAGTTGCAGCCCAGAATCGTACACGGCTATATAATCATGGAGGCTGCACGAGTTCTGTACCAAGTCCGGGATTGAAGAGTTAGTTTGTGAGTTTTTGGGACTTAAGTCTTTTGTGAGCCACCTTGATGGTACCCTAACATCAAGTGTTGGACCTATGTGTGTAGAGTTGATCTCTAGTGTGTAGAGTTGATCTCTAGTGTGTAGAGTTGATCTCTTTTGTTCAGAGTTGATCTCTGGTGTGTCTTTGACTTAATTGTAAACACGGGAGTGTGAGTGAGAGGGAGTGAGCGGAGGTTCTCATATCTAAGAGTGGCTCTTAGGTAGAGATCGCACGGGTAGTGGTTAGGTGAGAAGGTTGTAAACAGGGGCTGTTAGACCTTGAACTAACACTATTGAGAGTGGATTTCCTCCCTGGCTTGGTAGCCCCCAGATGTAGGTGAGGTTGCACCGAACTGGGTTAACAATCCTCTTGTGTTATTTACTTGTTTAATCTGTTCATACGGACGCATCTAATCTGC
This sequence comes from Glycine max, assembly GCF_000004515.6. Lineage (NCBI taxonomy): Eukaryota > Viridiplantae > Streptophyta > Magnoliopsida > Fabales > Fabaceae > Glycine > Glycine max. The sequence goes on from NC_038254.2 coordinate 28,532,569, forward strand.
ATGTTCTGAAGCGTGATGTCGTGACATCCGGTACGACATCTGTCCCCTGGTATCAGAATTTCAATTGGTATCAGAGCCAACACTCGAAATCACAGAGTGAGATCTAGGGAGATAAATTCTGATGAACATGGAAAAAGAAGGAGGACCAGTGAACAGACCACCAATTCTTGATGGAACCAACTATGAATACTGGAAAGCAAGAATGGTGGCCTTCCTCAAATCACTGGATAGCAGAACCTGGAAAGCTGTCATCAAAGGCTGGGAACATCCCAAGATGCTGGACACAGAAGGAAAGCCCACTGATGAATTGAAGCCAGAAGAAGACTGGTCTAAAGAAGAAGACGAATTGGCACTTGGAAACTCCAAAGCTTTGAATGCTCTATTCAATGGAGTTGACAAGAACATCTTCAGACTGATCAACACCTGCACAGTGGCCAAAGATGCTTGGGAGATCCTGAAAACCACTCATGAAGGAACCTCCAAAGTGAAGATGTCCAGATTACAACTATTGGCCACAAAATTCGAAAATCTGAAGATGAAGGAGGAAGAATGTATTCATGACTTCCACATGAACATTCTTGAAATTGCCAATGCTTGCACTGCCTTGGGAGAGAGGATGACAGATGAAAAGCTGGTGAGAAAGATCCTCAGATCCTTGCCTAAGAGATTTGACATGAAAGTCACTGCAATAGAGGAGGCCCAAGACATTTGCAACATGAGAGTAGATGAACTCATTGGTTCCCTTCAAACCTTTGAGCTAGGACTCTCGGATAGGGCTGAAAAGAAGAGCAAGAATCTGGCTTTCGTGTCCAATGATGAAGGAGAAGAAGATGAGTATGACCTGGATACTGATGAAGGTCTGACTAAGGCAGTTGTGCTCCTTGGAAAGCAGTTCAACAAAGTGCTGAACAGAATGGACAAGAGACAGAAACCACATGTCCAGAACATCCCTTTCGACATCAGGAAAGGCAGTAAATACCAGAAAAGGTCAGATGTAAAGCCCAGTCACAGCAAAGGAATTCAATGCCATGGGTGTGAAGGCTATGGACACATCATAGCTGAATGTCCCACTCATCTCAAGAAGCAGAGGAAAGGACTTTCTGTATGTCAATCTGATACAGAGAGTGAACAAGAAAGTGACTCTGACAGAGATGAGAATGCACTCACTGGGAGATTTGAAACTGCTGAAGATTCAAGTGATACAGACAGTGAAATCACTTTTGATGAGCTTGCTACATCCTATAGAGAACTATGCATCAGAAGTGAGAAGATTCTTCAGCAAGAAGCACAACTGAAGAAGGTCATTGCAAATCTGGAGGCTGAGAAGGAGGCACATAAAGAGGAGATCTCTGAGCTTAAAGGAGAAGTTGGTTTTCTGAACTCTAAGCTGGAAAACATGACAAAATCAATAAAGATGCTGAATAAAGGCTCAGATACGCTTGATGAGGTGCTGCTGCTTGGAAAGAATGCTGGAAACCAGAGAGGACTTGGATTTAATCCTAAGTCTGCTGGCAGAACAACCATGACAGAATTTGTTCCTGCCAAAAACAGGACTGGAGCCACGATGTCACAACATCGGTCTCGACATCATGGAATGCAGCAGAAAAAGAGCAAAAGAAAGAAGTGGAGGTGTCACTACTGTGGCAAGTATGGTCACATAAAGCCCTTTTGCTATCATCTACATGGCCATCCACATCATGGAACTCAAAGTAGCAACAGCAGAAAGAAGATGATGTGGGTTCCAAAACACAAGACTGTTAGTCTTGTTGTTCATACTTCACTCAGAGCATCAGCTAAGGAAGATTGGTACCTAGATAGCGGCTGTTCCAGACACATGACAGGAGTCAAAGAATTCCTGGTGAACATTGAGCCCTGCTCCACTAGCTATGTGACATTTGGAGATGGCTCTAAAGGAAAGATCATTGGAATGGGAAGGCTAGTTCATGATGGACTTCCTAGTCTGGACAAAGTACTGCTGGTGAAGGGACTGACTGCAAACTTGATCAGCATCAGTCAGCTGTGTGATGAAGGATTCAATGTAAACTTCACAAAGTCAGAATGCTTGGTGACAAATGAGAAGAGTGAAGTTCTAATGAAGGGCAGCAGATCAAAGGACAACTGTTACCTATGGACACCTCAAGAAACCAGCTACTCCTCCACATGTCTATCCTCCAAAGAAGATGAAGGCAGAATATGGCATCAAAGATTTGGACATCTGCACTTGAGAGGCATGAAGAAAATCATTGACACAGGTGCTGTTAGAGGCATCCCCAATCTGAAAATAGAAGAAGGCAGAATCTGTGGTGAATGTCAGATTGGAAAGCAAGTCAAGATGTCCCACCAGAAGCTTCAACATCAGACCACTTCCAGGGTACTGGAACTACTTCACATGGATTTGATGGGGCGTATGCAGGTTGAAAGCCTTGGAGGAAAGAGGTATGCCTATGTTGTTGTGGATGATTTCTCCAGATTTACCTGGGTCAACTTTATCAGAGAGAAATCAGAAACCTTTGAAGTATTCAAAGAGTTGAGTCTAAGACTTCAAAGAGAAAAAGACTGTGTCATCAAGAGAATCAGGAGTGACCATGGCAGAGAATTTGAAAACAGCAGGTTCACTGAATTCTGCACATCTGAAGGCATCACTCATGAGTTCTCTGCAGCCATTACACCACAACAGAATGGGATAGTTGAGAGGAAAAACAGGACTTTGCAAGAGGCTGCTAGGGTCATGCTTCATGCCAAAGAACTTCCCTATAATCTCTGGGCTGAAGCCATGAACACAGCATGCTACATCCACAACAGAGTCACACTTAGAAGAGGCACTCCAACCACACTGTATGAAATCTGGAAAGGGAGGAAGCCAACTGTCAAGCACTTCCACATCTTTGGAAGTCCATGTTACATCTTGGCAGATAGAGAGCAAAGGAGAAAGATGGATCCCAAGAGTGATGCAGGAATATTCCTGGGATACTCTACAAACAGCAGAGCATATAGAGTATTCAATTCCAGAACCAGAACTGTGATGGAATCCATCAATGTGGTTGTTGATGATCTAACTCCAGCAAGAAAGAAGGATGTCGAAGAAGATGTCAGAACATCGGGAGACAATGTAGCAGATACAGCTAACAGTGGAGAAAATACAGAAAACTCTGATCCTGCTACAGATGAACCAGACATCAACCAACCTGACAAGAGACCCTCCATTAGAATCCAGAAGATGCACCCCAAGGAGCTGATTATAGGAGATCCAAACAGAGGGGTCACTACAAGATCAAGGGAGATTGAGATTGTCTCCAATTCGTGCTTTGTCTCCAAAATTGAGCCCAAGAATGTGAAAGTGGCACAGACTGATGAGTTCTGGATCAATGCTATGCAAGAAGAATTGGAGCAATTCAAAAGGAATGAAGTTTGGGAGCTAGTTCCGAGACCCGAGGGAACTAATGTGATTGGCACCAAGTGGATCTTCAAGAACAAAACCAATGAAGAAGGTGTCATAACCAGAAACAAGGCCAGACTGGTTGCTCAAGGCTACACTCAGATTGAAGGTGTAGACTTTGATGAGACTTTTGCCCCAGTTGCTAGACTTGAGTCCATCAGATTATTACTTGGTGTAGCTTGCATCCTCAAATTCAAGCTGTACCAGATGGATGTGAAGAGCGCATTTCTGAATGGATACCTGAATGAAGAAGTCTATGTGGAGCAGCCAAAGGGATTTGTAGACCCGACTCATCCAGATCATGTATACAGGCTCAAGAAGGCTCTCTATGGATTGAAGCAAGCTCCAAGAGCTTGGTATGAAAGGCTAACAGAGTTCCTTACTCAGCAAGGGTATAGGAAGGGAGGAATTGACAAGACTCTCTTTGTCAAGCAAGATGCTGAAAACTTGATGATTGCACAGATATATGTTGATGACATTGTGTTTGGAGGGATGTCGAATGAGATGCTTCGACATTTTGTTCAACAGATGCAATCTGAATTTGAGATGAGTCTTGTTGGAGAGCTGACTTATTTTCTGGGACTCCAAGTGAAGCAGATGGAAGACTCCATATTCCTCTCTCAAAGCAAGTATGCAAAGAACATTGTCAAGAAGTTTGGGATGGAGAATGCCAGCCATAAAAGAACACCTGCACCTACTCACTTGAAGCTGTCAAAGGATGAAGCAGGCACCAGTGTTGATCAAAGTCTGTACAGAAGCATGATAGGGAGCTTACTGTATTTAACAGCTAGCAGACCCGACATCACCTATGCAGTAGGTGTTTGTGCAAGATATCAAGCCAATCCTAAGATAAGTCACTTGACTCAAGTAAAGAGAATTCTGAAATATGTAAATGGCACCAGTGACTATGGGATTATGTACTGTCATTGTTCAGATTCAATGCTGGTTGGGTATTGTGATGCTGATTGGGCTGGAAGTGCAGATGACAGAAAAAGCACTTCTGGTGGATGCTTCTATTTGGGCAACAACCTTATTTCATGGTTCAGCAAGAAGCAGAACTGTGTGTCCCTATCTACTGCAGAAGCCGAGTATATTGCAGCAGGAAGCAGCTGTTCACAGCTAGTTTGGATGAAGCAGATGCTGAAGGAGTACAATGTCGAACAAGATGTCATGACATTGTACTGTGACAACATGAGTGCTATCAATATTTCTAAAAATCCTGTTCAACACAGCAGAACCAAGCACATTGACATTAGACATCACTATATCAGAGATCTTGTTGATGATAAAGTGATCACACTGAAGCATGTTGACACTGAGGAACAAATAGCAGATATTTTCACAAAGGCTTTGGATGCAA